>NC_052154.1:3833145-4018807 GCF_902713615.1 Scyliorhinus canicula | reverse complement strand
AGGAAGCACTACGAGAGCAGGGAGGAAGCACGAGAGAGCGGGGGGAAGCACGATGAGCCGGGGGGAGCGCCCGGATGAGCGGGGGAGACGAGAGAGAGGGGGCAGAGCGCGAGAGAGAGGGGGGGAGCGCGAGAGAGGGGGGGGAGCGCGAGAGAGGGGGGGGAGCGCGAGAGAGGGGGGGGAGCGCGAGAGATCTCTTCCCTTTCTTTGAACACTTTTATTAGCTATAAAAGCATTGGAAATTGGAGAAATTAAGCTGTTGAACTGGGTTTGGGCGATTGGCAGCGGGAGGCCATGTGATGAAACCTCCAGGAATACGTTCAATCAGATTTGGCCACTTAACGCCCAACTTCAAAGTGGTACCAAAGTGCTCGGCACTCCGCTCTCTACCCACAATAAGCCAGGAAATAATTTCAGGTGATGCATGTAAAAAACTCATTACCTCCGAGGCTCCCCCCCATGACTTCACGGCCTCTTCCAATTCCGTGACGTGGCCAGCCTTCATGGCCTCGCTCCCCATTGTGTTCTTCCTCTCCTGGGCTTGAGCCTCTGCCAGGCACGAGTGAGCTATCGGCTGAACTCGATGTAACGCCTGGGACAAGAACTGGAAGTGGACCTGCAGGACGGTCAGGAAACATCGGCCCAGCACCTGAGGAACAGGAAGCAACACAGGGCATCACTCGAGACCTGCCAGATTGTGCACATGGTTCAAAATTAGTTCAGGCAGCAGCAAACTTCGGCGTAAATGCTGGGCAAACCTGTTGCAGCAGTTCAGTCAGCATATTAGTTTTAAATCCACGGCTCAGAGGAGAGAAATTACCGTAAACTGTTGCCAAATATAAAGTGAATACATTTTTCACTCTTCACAGAGATCAAATTAAGGCAAGATAATATACAACAAGGTGAGTGGAGGGCATTCGATTACATTCCTGACTTGTGCCTTAATGAGCTGGCCTGTCTGCAGGTAATGACTTGTCACAGACCTGCCTTGGTAGCCACAGTATTTATATGGCTTGTCCAGTTCAGTTTTTGGTCAATGGAAACCTCTAGGACATTGATAGATAATTGGATAAATTACTTGAAAGGTAAAAAAAATTCACAGCCATGGGGAGGATGTGCCCCAAAGCACTTTACAGATAATGAAGTATTTTTTAAATTTTAGTCACTTGAAGATATAAGAAACACCGCAATCATTTTGCACACAGCAAGATCACACAAACAGCACTGTGATAATGACCAGATTCCTCTCAGTGCCCTGATCAACCATATGGTAGCACGGTGGTTAGCACTGTTGCTTCACAGCGCAGGGTCCGCGGTTCGATTCCCACTTGGGTCACTGTCTGTGTGGTGTCTGCACGTTCTCCCTGTGTCTGCGTGGGTTTCCTCCGGGTGCTCCAGATTCCTCCCACAAGTCCCGAAAGACATGCTGTCAGGTGAATTGGACATTCTGAATTCTTCCTCCCTGTACCCGAACAGGCTCCGGAGTGTGGCGACTAGGGGCTTTTCACAGTAACTTCATTGCAGTGCTAATGTCAGCCTACTTGTGACAATAATAAAAGATCATTGTGTACTCCCTATAACTGTTTGACCTCCCTAAATGCATGACCTCACACTTCCCGGTGTTAAATTCCATCTGCCGTTTTATCACCCACTCCACCAATTCATCTGTATCGTTTGGAAAATTATAGCTATCCTCTACACTGACCACCACTCGACCAAATCGGTGTCATCTGTAAATTTCCAAATCACGTTCCTCATTTTCACGTCCAAATCGTTAATATATAACACAAACAGTAAGGATCCCAAAGCCGAGTCCTCACAGTGCCCTGATCAACTGTTCTCCTCAACATCACCAGAACAGATCCACTGCTTATTCATCAAAACCAGTGCAACTTAACATTTATAAAGCACCTTTAAAAAAAATGTGCCACGGTGTTTCATAGGAGAGATCATTAGGAGTCACAAGACACTAGTCTGTACGCGTTTCCTCCAGGTTCTCCAGTTTCCTCAACAGCAAGGTCCCACAGGATTTCCTAAACAGCAAGATCCCACATATGGCTACAATGCAGGAAATCTCCAGTGTTACCCGTCAAAAACAATAGACTGCAAAGTTCATGGAGGACATTGAGAAAAAAAATTAAGCAATACACATGTTTCAATTTCTTTGAACAGACTGCATTTCTGGTGTTGATCGTTGTGAATATATACTAGGGGCATAAATGGAAGATAGCCACTAATAACCCAACACAGAATACAACAAGTGGCTACAACGTAGAATTTGCTACCACAAGGGGCAGTTTTTTAAAAATGTGTTGATGGAATTTGGGCGTTGCTGGCTTGGCCAGCATTTATTGCACATCCCTGCGGGCATTTAAGAGTAAACCAGTTGTGATGAATAGTATTGATACACCCATGGGGAAACTAAATAAACATGGATGGATGGATGGAGAAGGATATGCTGTTAGGATGGGATGAGGTTGGGTGAGAAGTGATGGTGGGGAGCAACAAACACGGGCAGAGACCGACTGCGCTAAACGGCCCGTGTTGTAAATTTGATGTAACTTTATGCAAAATATGCCAGTGGGATATTGCAGAGAAAGCTCAAACGCCAAGCAAATAACCAACCCACAACTTAAATTCCAGCAGAAACAGAGGCTCGGGTGGTCAGCAATCACTCGGTCTAGTGTCTGGGCCATTAGCTTTAGTGGAAACAGTTGTTCAACGCCATCAATTTCAGACCTTGATCGCGGTCACCCCATAGTCATGGTTTCTGTTGGAAAGTTCCTGTTTCTCTGCAGCCCCTTCATACAGATTGTTATGGAAATAGATGTCGCTGCTAAAGGGGGATAGCAACAGAGGATTTTTCCCCTGTCTTGAAGGATTTGTAACTTAAATCTCTTCAATTCTCTGTTCACAACCCACTGCCCAGTGACCTGGAACCCTAAGCCCATTCAATCCGATTTTGCAGACTTCCCATATCACAAGCAGCTGTTTCCTAAGGGAAGTATCTGAGAGGGAGGGAGGGGGATGCCTGAAGGGAAATGCCACTGTTGGTGTTTCATCTCTGACCACTAACCTTTTCACTCACACAGCCAGATTCCACATTCTTAGCAGCTGCTTTGCTGTAAGAATTATAGATCAAGCTTGCCATCCGAGAAACACAACACATAGCAGACTGGAATTGCTGTAGCGAAATGTATGGCTTTTTAAAAAATGATTGTTATAAAAACATGACAATGAACAGACTCATTAAAAGCACCGTGCATTTTCAATTATCCAATTTCCAATTAGTCCAACTCCTCATGAATGAGACCCATTTAGAATGTAATACATATCCCCATTATTCAAGAAGGGAAGTCGGGGAAAGTTACAGACCAGTGAGTCTAACATCAGTGGCAGGGAAGCTATTGGAAAAACTTCAGACGGACAGAATTAATCTCCACTTGGGGAGCCAAGGATTAATCAAGGATATTCAGCATGGCTTCATCAAAGGTCGATCAGGTCTTACAAATTTGACTGAATTTTTCGAGGTGGTGACTAGGTGTGTAGTGCAGTTGATGTAGTCTACATGGACCACAGTAAGGCTTTTGACAAGGTCTCTCTCGAATATGAGATTGGAAACCCTTCTTGGGATCAAATGTGAGACCAAGGTTAGGAAGAGAATGGTCTAATCTCAGACTTAATCTAGTTCTCCTGCTATGGAGAGGGTTGATTTAGTAACGAGGGAACACTGGAGCGTGACTGCAATCAATCACTTTGGCTTAGTGGCAGGAGGCAGAGGGTGATGGCCGAAGGTGTTTCTTATGACTGGAAGCCCGTGTCCAGTGGTATACCGCAGGGATCGGTTCTGGGTCCTTGCTGTTCGTGGTGTACATTAATGATCCAGGCATGAATGTAGGGAGTATGATCAGTAAGTTCGCAGATGACACGAAAATTGGTGGTGTAGTAAATAGCGAGAGGGAAGGCCTAAGACCACAGGACGATACAGACGAGCTGGTCAGATGAGCAGAACAATTTAACCCTGAAAAGGTAATGCACTTTGGGAGGACTAAAAAGACAAGGGAATATACAATGAGTGGTAGGACCTTCGGATGTACAGAGGATCAGACGGACCTTGGAGTCCATGTCCATAGATCCCAGAAGACAGCAGGACAGGTAAGGTAGTTAAGGCAGGTGGAATACTTGCCTTTATTAGCCAAACTGTAATATAGAAGTTTAGGGATTTTATGATGGAGCTGTATAAAATGCTAGTTAGGCCACAGCTACAGCACTGTGCGCAGCTCTGGTCAACACACTATAGGAAGTAAGGGATTACACTAGACAGGTTGCAGAGAAGATTCACCAGGATGTTGCCTGGGCTGGAGCATTTCAGTCACCATGAGAGACTGGATAAGCTGGAGTTGTTTTCCTTGGTGTATAAAACTATGAGGGACATAGATAGGATGGAAAAGGAGATTTTCCCCTTAGTGGAGGGATCGATAACCAAAGGGGGCATAGATTTAAGATGGGTTAAAGGAGATGTGAGGAAATCATTTTTCACCCAGCGAATGGTTGGAATCTGGAACGCTTACATGAAAGAGTGGAATAAGCAGGAACCCTGGAAATGTCATTGCATCAAAGGCTAGGCCACGTGCTAGAAAATTAGATTTGAATGTATCGGTGTTTGATGGCTGGCATGGGCGCAATGGGCCAAAAGTCTCTTTCTGCATTATAAAATCTCTCTGACTCCATCTGAACAATATTGAAAACACAATACTGGGTAGCACAAGTGGATAGCACTGTGGCTTCACAGCGCCAGGGTCCCAGCTTCGATTCCCCGCTGGGTCACTGCCTGTGCGGAGTCTGCACGTTCTCCTTATCTGCGTGGGTTTCCTCCGGGTGCTCCGGTTTCCTCCCACAGTCCAAAGACGTGCAGGTTAGGTAGTTTGGCCATGCTAAATTGCCCTTTGTGACCAAAAGGGTTAGATGGGGTTATTGGATTACAGGGATAGGGTGGAAGTGAGGGCTTAACTGGGTCAGTGCAGACTCGATGGGCCGAATGGCCTCCTTCTACACTGTATGTACTATGTAAAAGACCTGGACAATGAGAGCATATATGGCTTTATAAAAGCTTGAGGCTCGTAAAAAAGTGATTAAAAAAGTGATCATTCATCCCTCCAAAGTTTCTTATTTTCAGGCCCTAGTGTCAGGTGGGCTTTTGACTCCCAGTCAGAAGGTTGAACGTCCACTTTGGAGTCATGGGCAGAGAATCCAGGCTGGCACTCCAATGTGGTACAATGTCAGGCATGTCATCCTTCAGATAAGAAGTTAAACCAAGGCTCCATCACCTTCCTTTGAGGTGGATGTAAAAGGTCACAGGGCACTATGCCAAAAACCACAGATGCTGCGACTGTTTTCATCGTAAACCACCCAGATGCCAGTCCCTCATTTTGAATCAGGCAGTAGAATGGGATATTTGGTGGACACCATAATCTATGATCAAGTGTTTTGTTCAATGTGAACTCAAATCAGAATGTTAACAGCATTAATACTCATATTTGGGGCAGCACGGTAGCACAAGTGGATAGCACTGTGGCTTCACAGCTCCACGGTCAAAGGTTCAATTCCCCGCTGGGTCACTAGCTACACGTTCTCCCCTCGTCTGCGTGGGTTTCCTCCGGGTGCTCCGGTTTCCTCCTACAGTCCGAAGACCTGCAGGTTAGGTGGATTGGCCATGATAAATTGCCCTCAGTGTCCAAAAAAGGTTAGGAGGGGTTATTGGGTTACGGGGATAGGGTGGAATGAGGGCTTAAGTGGCTCGATGCAGACTTGATGGGCCAAATGGCCTCCTTCTGCACTGTATGTTCTATACCTAGAGAAGTTTACACAGAAAGTAAAAGCTACAGTGAAACCTCTGAGGTACATCAAGACCTAGAGCTACTTAAAATTACATCAAAAGTAAAGCTCAGAAACTGACCATTCTGCCCAACTGGGCTGTGCGATATGTATGCTCCGCACAAGTCTCCTTTCATCCTACTTTTATCTCACCCTGTCACGGTATTCTTCCATTCCTTTCCCCTTCACCTGTTTATCCAGCTTCTCCTTCAATGTATCTTTTTTATTCAACTCAACCACTCTCTACAATAGCGTGTTCCATATTTTCACCACTAGTTTCTTTTGAATCCTCTACCGGATTTATTAGTGACTATATCTTACATTTACCTACTCTGGTTGACACATCCACACGTGGAATCACCACCTCGCAACCCCTTTCATATCTCTGTCCTCACTCTTCTGGAGAAAGTGCTCCAGCCTGTTGAGTCTTTTCTGGTAGTTGCACACTCTCAGATTTAATATCATGTTTGAGGCACAGGGCACACAGCCTAACCTAACCTCATGTGTTCTCTATAATTATAACCTGTAGCATCTGCCAAAAGGATTGATAAAAATGGCCCAAGCTATCATGTCCATCGTCATGACTATTAGTTCAGCTTTCTTGGCAACACAAGCACCTGCAAGTTAAGATGTTTGTGTGTTCAAGCTCTTCTTCCAGAGGTTCAGTAAGTAATCTGGCCAACCCTCCATCACAGCACTTGTTGCAACCTTCTTGGGATGAAATGTTAAACCATTGGGCCCAAAAACCTGTTCTCGTGTTTGAAATGGGTGTTGTTGGCCCTACTGCGTTATCCCAAGAGTAGGACATGCACGATCAGTCTCCCAGCCAACATTCCTCCCACCAAAAATAAATAAACTGGCTGTGTGTTGGTCCGATGGCTGCTCGTGGGAATCCGCAATGCTCAAATGGCTGCTCTATTTTACCAGAGTAAAAGGTTACTGCATTTCAAAACCAATTTGTTGTACGTGAATCACTTTTAGCTGTTTGAGAGATGTGATAAAGCACCTCTAAATGCAAGCCTGCCTGTTTGTATTGAATGGTACAAAAATGCCAGCTAGGCTGCTCAGGGCTCTGCAGTCACAGACAAAGAGTTAGGACAGTTAGTCAGCATCACAGAGAGCATTAAAAATAACATTACCTCATCATCTGGAAGTCACTGAGTCAACATTTGCCACAAAGTCACTAGAGTTCAAAGAGAATATTTTATTGCCTGAAGTGCTTTGATACAGACATGAAAGGTGCTAGAAGTGAGAATGTTAATGTAATCGTGCATTTAATTACTATCCTGCCGCCTTATCTGGGACAGAATTCTAGAAATAAGGATCACACCTTCAGTAACTTGGTGCGATTGAGGCGACAGAATTTGCTCCAACAATCTCACCCGCCAGGATCTGAATCGAAACATCTACACTGGTATTAAAACCATTTGCAATTCAGCTCTTGGAGGTATATAGAGGAGACTGATTATGCACTGGTCTACATGACTATAATCTTTTCAGCAAACACTTGAGACAAACTCATGCGAAACTCTGGGTTTGTGAGCTCCAGTTACACCGAACTGAGCAAACACTAACTGGAAATTATCCAACTCCAGCGGTGTCTCTCCACCAACAATCTAAACTTCTATAGCTTCTTTCAGTCATTGTGGGTGGGTGATACCTTTGCACTGTAGGTGGACACAAGTTATGCGTATTTGTCACAGGGGTGATAATTCACAATTCTAATCAGGCAATATACCAACCCCACTCGTAACCTGCAGTTTTCTGACTTTAGCTTCCTATTAATCTCAAAAGGAATAGAAGGCCATTCAGCCCGTCCACAATTCAATAAGGTAATGCTTCATCTTGTATCTTCAAGGAGAATGGACAGATTTTGTATAACAGGCTTTCATGACCATTGGACGTGTCAAACACTTCACAGCCAATGAAGTGGTTTTGAAATGTACTCAGTTGTCACACTGGAAATGCAACAGTCAATTTGCGTGCAGCAAGCTCCCACAAACAATGTGACAATGACCAATTTGCTTTCGTAATTTTGAGCGAGACTCTCCTGCTCTTTTTCAAAGCGGTGTCATGAGATTTCTTACATCCGCCCGAGGGAGCAGACAAGGCCTGGGTTTAAAATGTCATCTGAAAGACAGCACCTCAGACAGTGCAGTACACCCTCAGTAATACACGAGGATTCTCAGCACAGATTGTTGTGCTCAAGTCCAGGAGTGGAAATTGTGCCCACAATTCAGCAGCGAGTGTTATCAGCTGATCCACAACTGAGACACCATCCACTTTGACAAAGAGTCATCGGACTCGAAACGTTAGCTCTTTTCTCTCCCTACAGATGCTGCCAGACCTGCTGAGATTTTCCAGCATTTTCTCTTTCTTTGCACCAACTTGATTTCATTACCCGTAATATCTTTTGGCAGAGGGCAGCACAGGGGCGCAGTGGTTAGCACTGCTACCTCACGGTGCTAAGGACCCCGGAATCAATCCTGGCCCCGGGTCATTCTCCATGTGGAGTTTGCACATTCTCCCGGTGTCTGCGTGGGTCTCACCCCCACAACCCAAAGGTGTGCAGGGTAGGTGGATTGGCTACGCTAAATTGCCCCTTAATTGGTAAGCTCTACAAAGAGCCTATCCCACATTGGTTGGGTCCTGGAGTCAGCATTTTCTATATGCTGCTGGGGCCCAAGCGATAATGAGAATTGTGTGCTCACAAACAATGCCTTACCGTCAACATAAAACACTTGAAGACTAAGGCTGCAATAAATTGTAAGCCTGTGAAATATCTTGGAATCAAAGAACTGCTCACGGTGACAATCAGCAGGTTACAATGTACAGTCTTCTCCCACCACTGTTCTCTCTTGTTCCGCCCTCCCCCAATGCTCAAGATCCCTACAGCTATCTTTAACGAACAAAGGTTTCATTCCCAGGGAAATAAGTCACTCTAAGCTCACAAGGCCACATCACTGATAAATGTATTGCTTTTCCCACAAAGAAATTCAGATGCACGAAGGCTTTTTTTAAAAAAAAACTTAGATTTCCCATCCAGTCGTGAGAGTCTGCGATAGTCAGGTCTCCGACCAATCAGCTGATAGGAACTGCGTTCATTGAGAGACAGAGTATCAGAGAATACGGAGAGAGAGAGAGAGAGAGAGAGAAAGGTGCTGGTTCCCCATCACTATCCAGTTCTTATTTTGGGTACTAATTAAAGGCTATGGAATAGTGTGAGAAGGTGGAGTTGATGTAGATCAGCCATAATCTCATTGAATGGAGAGCAGGCTTGGGGGGCAAATACACAGCAACTCCTATTTCTGATGTTTTTATTGAAATGTGATGTTATTCAAGGTCTCTGAGCCTGTTAGCACAAAATATCCAAACTCAAAGAACCACCACTTGAGCGATGAATCAATGAACTCCCACTGCACCTGGAACGACAGACATCTCACAGAATCATAGAACAGATGATGTGGTCATCTGGTCCATTGCCCCGGGGTCTCTTGAAAGAGTCATCCATTGAGATGCACTCCATCTGCTCTTTCCTCATCAAATCATAGAATGGTCACACAGCACAGGAGGCCATTCAGCCCATCAAGCACACACTGGCTCCCTGTATGAGCAAGCTTGGGCTGACAAGTGGCAAGTGACATTCACACCACACAAGTGCCAGGCAGTGACCATCTCCAACAAGAGATAATCTAACCATCACCCCTTGCCTAGATAAGTGCAGCTCCAACAACACTCAAGAAGCTCAACACCACCCAGGACAAAGTCGCCCATTTGATTGGTATACCATCCACAAACATCCACTCCTTCACCATTGATGTACAGTGGCAGCCGTGTGTACCATCTATAAGATGCACTGCAGGAACTCACTAAGGCTTCTTAGACAACACCTTCCAATCCCATGACCACTACCAGCTTGAAGGACAGGGCAGCAGACACATGGGAACCCCATCACCTGAACATTCCACTCCAAGCCACTCACCATCCTGACTTGGAAATATATCACCATACTTTCCACTGTCACTGGGAGAAAACCATGCAACTCCATCCCAACAGCACTGTGGGGTGTACCCACACCACTTGGACTGCAGCGGCCAAGAAGGCAGCTCATCACCACCTTAATCATCACTGCTCTGAAGAGAATAATCCCAGCTTCTCTAGTCTCTGCACATAACTGAATTCCCTATTCCTTGAACCATTCTGGTAAATGTCTCCTGCAATTTCTCTGCAGCCCATACTTCCTTCCTCTAGCGTGGGGCCCAGAATTGAACATATCTTTCCACCCGGGGCCATACCAGAGCTTTATAAAGGTTTGACATAACTCCCTGACCTTTGTAACCTATACCTATTTAATAAAGCCAAGGATCTATGTTTTTTTTAAGCAGCCGTCTCAATTTGTCCAACCACCTTCAAACGTGTGTGTTCATACACCTCCATATCTCCGTTCATGCAAGCCCTTTAATACTGCATCATTATGTCAGTCTACCAAAATATATCACTTCAGAATGGCAAAAATGCTTCCCTTTGGTCGGAAAATTAGACAAAGTGAATAGTAATGGGAAATTCAAGAGTGTTGCTATTCCTCCCTTCTACAAAATAAAATACAAGTACAACCAGTTCTTGAATCTCAAGTGACCCAAATTTTAAAAATTCAAATTAAATGTTAATGAATATGTCCGGAGTCGAGACCTCAACTGTGACGAGAGCCAGTGTTTAAACACTGTACTAAACCAGACAGAACATACTAGTTCAGAATCACTTGTCAAGCAATTAAATTATGCATTTACAACATCCGGACAATAAATACAGCATTTCGCAGGCGCCTGCTTCATTGGCAGCGACTTAACGCTGTTCCAATCAATTTATAAGCAGTCTTGGGTGAGGCTGTGATCTAGTATTTCAGTAAATATTTGTGAGGTGTCAATAAACAAAAGTCCCTGGGCTGTAAAGATCTTCAGCGTTACTCACCCAGATTGCAACTTGCCAATCCGATGGTCTTGCTTGAGGTTAGAAAATGTCACTGAGCAAATAACCTGAGACAGGGCGGGACTCGGTTTGCTAGCTTTCCCAACATGAATGCTTCAATCATCAAAGCACCAATTTTGGCCTCTACCAAAGTTCCAATCATTTGATCTATTTCATTGCATTTCCATACTTGCTTTCAAATCCCTCCCTCACCTGCACCTTCCTCCAGCCCTACAAACGTCCACGGTCTCTATGCTCCTTCAATTCCAGCACCAAGCACTTCCCCAATTTTATTCTTGCCACCATTAGCCTGTCTGTGAAGGCCCTAAGATTTGGAATACCCTCCCTAAACGACTCCAACTCCATTTCCTCCTTAAGACACTTACAATCATAGAATTTACAGTGCAGAAGGAGGCCATTCGCCTCGAGTCTGCACCGGCCCTTGGAAAGAACACCCTACCCAAGCACACACCTCCACCCTATCCCTGTAACCCCACCTAACCATTTGGGACATTAAGGGCAATTTATCATGGTCAATCCACCTAACCTGCACATCTTTGGACTGTGGGAGGAAACCGGAGCATCCGGAGGAAACCCACGCAGACACGGGAAGAATGTGCAGACTCCGCACAGACAGTGACTTTCAAACCTATCTCCTTGACCTAACGTTTGGTCATATGCTGAAATATCTCATGTGACTTGGTGTCAAATTTTGTTCCTGAAAAGCCCCTGCTCCTTGGGTCAGTTTATGATGTTAAAAGTGCTAGATAAACAAAAGTTATTATCCTAATTGAAACAGTACTCTCATCCTATTTTATGCTTTGTTTTGCCATCACAGGAGAAAATGCAAAATAAGAAATTATGTCATGAGTTATGTCAGCAGCAGTGCATCGTGAATCCTGCTGGCACAGGTTCCATCAGGCACAGAGACACCGGGCAACAGTGGGCAAAATCAACATTCCACATGGAAACCAATCCCTGTTACACTGCCTTAGTACCTGGGATATGATTGGGGGTGGCTTCTATGGCATCAGAAAGCAGTGCAGAATGAGTGTCAGCCTACAGAAGAACCAGAGTATAACTGGTGGCAATGACAGTTACCTAACAATAATATTCATTTATACAGTGCCTTCATTGAAGCAAAACATGTCAAAATGTTTCACAGGAACACTATTAGGATACCTCTGGTTCGTGTCCTAGGCCCAACCATCTTCAGCTGCTTCATCAATGACCTCCCTTCCATCATAAGGTCAGAAGTGGGGATGTTTGAGGATGACTGCACAACGTTCCACACTATTTGCAATGCCTCAGATAATGAAGCAGTCCATGTCCAAATACAAGACCCGGACAATATCCAGGCTTGGGCTGCCAATGATACGTAACATTTGCGCCACACCAGTGCCAGGCAACACAGCCATCTCCATCTCGTCCCTTGACATTCAATGGCATTACCATTATTGAATCCCCCACTATCAACACCCTGGGGGGTACCATGGACCAGAACCAAACTGGGCTGGCCATATAAATACTGTGACTACAACAGCACGTCAAAAGCTAGGAATCATGCGCCCAGTAATACACCTTCCGACTCCCCAAAGTCTGTCCACCATTTACAAGGCACAAGTCAGGTGCAAGGGAATATTCCGCACTTGCCTGAATGAGTGCAGCTCCAACAGCACGCAAGAAATTCAACACCATCTGGGACAAAGCAACCAACCCGATTGGCAGCCCCATCCACTAACATTCACTCCCTCCACCAACACACAGTGGTCGCAGTGTGTGTCTGCAAGTTCCCTTCCAAGTCACTCACCATTCTGACGTGGAAATACACCGTCGCACCTTCACCAAGTCAAAATCTTGGAACACCTCCCCCCCCCGCCACCGCCATGCAACAGCACAGTAGCCTACACCACATAGACTGCAATGGTTCACACTACCACCTTCTAAACAGCAATCAGCAACTAGCAATAAATGAAATGAAATGAAAAATTAAATAAATGTTGGCCTTGTCAACAATGCCCACATCTCAAGAATTTATTTTTTAAAAAATTTTAAAGAGCCACATAAGGAAATATTATAACACAAGCACACCCCACACAGGCACACCCCACACAGGCACACCCCACACAGGCACACCCCACACAGGCACACCCCACACAGGCACACACTCCCTTCCCTCACACGCACATCCTACCCCTACACGCCCATCCACACTAAATGGCCTCCTTCTGCAGTGTAGGGGGTCTTATGATTTCACCCCATCACGGTGGAAATCCAGAACTTACCACTTAGGTGATAGTGTCGGTATAAACACTTCCAACAGCAATCAACAACTGAGCCTAATATAAATTCAAACTAGTACGCTGTTCCAGCCATATCTCCTGCACTAAAATTATTAAATATTTCACCATTACTTTGTAAAGGAAACGCTACAAGAGGGGACATCAGAATAATGCGCACAGCTGCAGTGACTGAGATGCACACAGTGATGTAGGTTCCTAAATGACTGTAAACACAATCATAGCGCCAGCAAGTGGATTTGGCGTTGCAATTTAAATAAAGCAATGCTTAAACACTGAGGGTGTGTGAGAGCCGGGATAAGCTGAAGACTGACCAAGGATCTATAGTGAGGAATATTCAATTGTCCCCTTGCACTAACGAGGCCTTGTTCCAGCAACCGGGCTCCCTCACTGAGGTCATACACTGACTTAGTCATGAAACAAATGTCGTCTTTCTTCCTTCCATTACAATTTAACAAGTTAATTCTGAATTCAGCATCGTATTTCCTCCCGAGGCCAAACTAGGTTTCCACATATTTCTATCTTTGTATGTTTTTCTTTAAAACAAGCACTTTCCTTTTTTTGGGAATTCTTCCACTGCATTAATCCTCCCAGCATGGTAATAACTCTCCCCTCTTATGTCAAGCTCTGAAGTGTAACTCAGCTCCAAATTTAAAATGGGTAAAATGTGGACATCATACATTATTGTCCAGGTATATTTCAAAAAACATAAATGAATATTTGGCATGAATGGCCTTTTTTGCTCTTTCAGCGTGTCTTTCCACAACACGCTGTACAATCTGTACCATCAGGGTTACACTGGTTGCTCTGTGCAGCACAAAAATGGTCAGTAATGTTCAGTTGGAAATGCTTTTGCCTCAGATAATGCAATGCATTCAAGTTCCATTGTGGAAACTCGAGAGTATAATCCAGACTGATAGTCCAAAGTATACTGACTGAGTGCTGTACTGTTGGAAATGTTGCTACTGTAGGCCAAGGCCCTGGCTTCACTTTCCAGGAAGGTGTAAAAGATTCAATAGTACTAATCGATGATGAATGAGGAAATCTCTAGTGTTCTAGCCAATATTCTACTCTCAACAACCAACTAAACAGATCAGTATTTCATCAACTGTTAAGGTTTAATAGAATCCCTACAGAGCAGGAGGCGGCCCATCGAGTCTGCATCGCCCCTCTGAAAGAGCACCCTACGTAGGCCCACTGGCCCGCCCTATCCCCGTAACCTCTCCTAACCTGCACACCTTTGGACTATGGGTGGAAACCAGAGCACCCGGGGGAAACCCACGCAGACACGAGCAGAATACAGACAGTCACCAAAGGACGAATTGAACCCGGGCGCTGTGAGACAGCAGTGCAAACGACTGTGCCATCCGATTGAGACATCCTCATACAAAGGAGCTGCAGGTTGTTATATTCAGCTTCAATTTCTTTACTACATTAATGGTGTCACTGCATAGTGACCAGTGAAATTATTCCCTCCCCCCCCCTCACTGAGTCAAATTAATTGATTTTAGTTTTAATCAGTTTGGCATTCAATCTGCCAATTTAAACATCCACTCTCTCCATCACTGATGCACAGTAGCAACTGTGTACACCCTGGAACCTCCCAAACCTCTACCATCCAGAATGCCAAGGGCAGCAGATACATGGATAGGGACACCGCCATCTGCAAATCACAACCGACTGTTCCTTCTTTGTCATTGGGTCCAAGTCCCTCGCTGACATCACTGGTTAGTTTTCTAACACTAAACAGACTCCAGCAGTTCAAGAAGGTGGATCACCACCATCATCTCCAGGGCAATTAGCAGCAGACATGGCCAGTGCTCCTCATACCCAGAGTATCAACACTCTACAAAACGATTATTTGTGGGAGGGGTTGATAGTGAGTGAGTGTGGGATAGCTATTTATGGACCAGGCCTGATTTTCACCTTTCCCAATGTTACAAATGTCAGTTCCTAGCAAAGATTACAAAGTGATCAGGAACTTTGCCTCAGCGTTCTCAGTTAGCAGAGTTGAAAGTGCAGTCCTAGGGCGGGACAGTGGTGCAGTGGTTAGCCCTGCTGCCTCATTGCGCCGAGGTCCAAGGTTTGATCCGGCTCTGTCACTACCCGTGTGGAGTTTGCACATTTATCATAGATTTATCATAGAATTTACAGTGCAGAAGGAGGCCATTCGGCCCATCGAGTCTGTACCGGCTCTTGGAAAGAGCACCCTACCCAAGGTCAACATCTCCACCCTATCCCCATAACCCAGTAACCCCACCCAACCCTAAGGGCAATTTTGGACATTAAGGGTAATTTATCATGGCCAATCCACCTAATCTGCACATCTTTGGACTGTGGGAGGAAACCGGAGCACCCGGAGGAAACCCACGCACACACAGGGGAGGATGTGCAAACTCCGCACAGACAGTGACCCAAGCTGGAATCGAACCTGGGACCCTGGATCTGTGAAGTCATTGTGCTATCCACAATGCTACCGTGCTGCCCTTCCCGTTCTCCCCGTGTTTGCGTGGGTTCAGCCCTCACAACCCAAAGATGTGCAGGGCAGGTGGATTGGCCACGCTAAATTGCCCCCTTAATTGGAAAAAATGAATTGAATACTCGAAATTTATAAAATAAAAAATGCAGTCCTGTCGAGCCGAATGCAGCCAATTCCTGTTCTTTGAATCACATTACCCCACCTTAGTAAATACAAACATGTAGGCCATTCGGCCCCTCGAGCTTGCTGTGCCATTCAATATGATCATGGCTGACTGATAGCAACCCGTCCACCCAATAAGTGATCACCCTCTTGTTCATCAAGAATCTATCCACCACCTCCACCTTAAAAATATTCAAAGGCTCTGCGTCCACCACCTTTTGAGGTCCAATGACTCATAACCCTCCAAGTAAAAATATTTCACCTCATCTGTTTTAAATGGGCGACCCATTATTTTTGAAGTGACCCCCCTCCCACTAGTTCTATAATCTAGATTCTCACACAAGAGGAATCACCCTCTCCACATCCACCCCCTCAAATTCCATCAGGATCTTTTATGTTTTAATCGAGTCGCATCTCCAGTAGATACATGCCTAGCCTTTCCTCATAAGACAGCCAGCACTGCCTGCAGTGTGTGTCTGGATTACGTACTCTGGATATCGAATTCTGTACCATACGTTCAGCTCCAGGGCCGTTGACAGAGGCAGGATGGATAATAATAATAATCTTTAATATTGTCACACGTAGGCTTATATTAACACTGCAATGAAGTTACTGTGAAAATCCATTAGTCGCCACAATCCAGCGTCTGCTAGGGTACACGGAGGGAGAATTCAGAATGTCCGAGTTAACCTAACAGCACGTCTTTCGGGACTCGAGGGAGGAAACCGGAGCACCCGGAGGAAACCTACGCAGACACGGGGCGAACGTGCAGACTCCACACAGTGACCCAAGCCGGGAATCAAACCTGGGACCCTGGAGCTATGAAGCAACAGAGATAAGCTTTCACCAAACCAAAGTTTATTTTCCTTTTCGGGAAAACCAGGGTGAGGGTTAAAAAGTAGAGGATTGGGAACAATTGCTGGAAACTGCTTTTATCGTATCCCAAGCACACTTCCTGCTGATTCCTGGCCATTGTGTGCTGAAGGAAGTACAGGCTCCCACTTTAATGGTATTCACTCTAAAAGCCAGTGTTAACACTGAGAGTTGAATACACATCAAGTGTAATAAGCTATTGTGGTGACTGCAGGTGGCTATACACACTTAAAATACTTCCTTTCTTCTTGGTTTTTACAAAGCTTAGCATTGTACAATTTAAAACTCGTCAGTATCCCATCTCACTCCCAAATCCCATTTACCCATCACCCTATACTCTCAAAACTACATTGGCTCCCAATCCAGTAACACCTCAATTTAAAAATTCACAGCCTCACGTTCAAATTCTTCCAAGGCCTCACACCTTGATTTCCATCACTCCACCCTTGGCCAGGCCTTCACTTGGCTGGGCCGGAAGCTCCGAATTTCCCTTCCTCAGCCTCTCAATCTCTTTCCTCCTTTTAAGACACTCCTTAACCTACCCTCATGTTTTTATTTGAGGTGAGCATTTGATCAGATGACATCGACCATGTTAACAACACTATACAGGTTGTTTGTGGCATTTAACCACACAACGGCAATTGCACTTTCAAAGGTAAATCAGTGAATTTGAATGGGTGTGTCTTAAGGGCACAAGTTAACAGGTTTATGACCTTGCATTGTCACATACAGCAATGCAAGTCACTCCAGAAAGCATTTAAAATTTTGTGGGAGTGCCACAAAGTCCAACATTGCAATTAGTATAATATTTATAGAGAACTTTTAAGGTAATGAAACATCCTATAAGACGGAAGGGATGGCAATGTGGGTCGGCCCTTCAGCCCCTCGAACCATTCAATAGGATCATGGCTGATCAGACATTCCTTGTATCCACTTTCCTGCCCTTTCCCAGTAACCCTTGATTACCTTCCCAAACCACTTCCCAGGAATATCATAAAACAGGTATGACAGGTATGACCAGATAAGGAGATACGAGGTCAGGTGACCAAAAGCTTGGTCAAAGAGGTAGGATTGAAGGAGTGTCTTAAAGAAGAGCAGTGCGGTTGAGGTTTGTGAAGGGTATCTCAGAGCTTAGAGCCCAGGAACTGAAGGTATGGTCACTGATGATGCAGTGATTAAGATTGGGGATGCTCAAGAAGCTAGAATCAGAGAAGCACAGAGAGGATTGTGGAGTTGGAGAAGATTCCAGAAATAGGGAGGGGTGAGACCGTGGAGGGAATTACAAACGAGGATGAGAATTTTAAAATCAAGACATGAAAATGAAATGAAAATGAAATGAAAATCGCTTATTGTCACGAGTAGGCTTCAAATGAAGTTACTGTGAAAAGCCCCTAGTCGCCACATTCCGGCGCCTGTTCGGGGAGGCTGTTACGGGAATCGAACCATGCTGCTGGCTTGCCTTGGTCTGCTGTCAAAGCCAGCGATTAGCCCTGTGAGCTATTGCTTGACCGGGAGTCAATGTAGGTCAGTGAGCACAGGGGTGATAGGGGACTTGCTGCGTGTTAAGACCGAGCAGCAGAGTTTTGGATGACCTCGGGTTTATGGAGGGTAGAATGTGGGAGAACAATCAGGAGCCCATAGCCCAGTAATGCAACAATTGTCGTGCCTTGTGATCTGAAACCTCAGACATATCTATCTTCAAGCGTCTTGCCAACTCTTCAAAAGAGAACTGAGTCAACGCCTGATAAGACAAAGGAAGATACAAATGTCTGAGCTGCTGTATTTCATAGCATGTGAACAACCAGCAACAGTTACAATCAGATTCACTTAGTTCAATTGGTAAGCCTCCATCGCTCTGGTGAGAATATTCTACACACATGATGTATTACTGCAGAGACTGAAAACCTACACCTATCAAGTGTGTGTACTTCCCCAAAGAGGGGGAACAAAAAAACTCCGCCGACAACATTTTGAAGAAGCAAATTTACGATAGTCACTAATGGAACAAACGGAGAATGGGGAAGAAACCTCTGCTCAGAGTGGTGAGAATGTGGAACTCAACCCATGGAATATTTGACATGAATAGCATAGATGCAATTAATATGATGGCAGATACATGTAGGAGAGAGAAGAAACAGAAGAATATGTTGATGGAGTTAAAGGGACGCGGGAGACTGTTTGCATGAAGCACAAACAATAGCTTTGATTGGCTGGGCCAAATGGCTTGTTCCACTGCTGTAAATGGGCTGGTTTAGCTCAGTGGGCTACCTCAGCTGGTTTGTAATGCAGAACAGCAGCAGCGCGGGTTCAATTCCTGTATCAGCTTACCCGAACAGGTGCCAGAATGTGGCGACTAGGAGCTTTTCACAGTAACTTCATACTTGTGACAATAAAAGATTATTAAATTCTATTTAATACTTTATACATCAAATCAGTTGCCACATGGAACTCCTTGTGGAATACACTAGAGTAAATCGCAATGGCCTGGCAACCAACACCACCATCATTTATACTTTTAATATAATAAAACATCTCAAGGTCTTTACAGGAACATTTTGCAAGGAGTTCTGCAATTAAGACGACATTTCCTTCGACACTTCAGTAAAAAGAAACACTACTGTTGACCTCAAACTTTCGCCAGGAATTTGTCTTAGTAAAAGTTATAAACCTTCCCTCTCCAGTACTTGGCTGATGGCTCAGCAGGTTAGGGCAGGAAGCAACTGACCACACAGACTGTGAAAGACCGCAGTATCAATCTGTGGTTGGTGCCAGTTAACCAGACAGTGGCGACTGGTGACTGTTCGGAAAGAGAGAGAATTGGACTTTGTTCTGATTCATGTCCATAGAGCCGATAATCACCGTCCAGGCTCAAACAAGGACAAACACCCAGGTGAAGTTATTGGGGAAATTATAGTGTAGGGTCAGAAAAGCAAAGAAAAGTCATGGAGATGTAGCCGCAAATTAAATCAGTTTAGTCAGTGCAAGAGAACAGTCCCACAGTGAAAATGTTCAGCACTGGCACCGTGATACCAAAGGCAGTTGGAAGAAAAGCTAACAATGCCTGTTCATGCTTTCCTCTTCAACTGGGAGATATTAGTCAATGTTTTAGCAGTTGTTTAAGTGAAACACATATTCAGCAGAAACCTTCCTCAGACAGTAGGGCTTGCTGTAGTGCTCAGAGCCTCAATGACGTGCTTCCCTCTCTCCACAATCAATCCTCTCAGAACGCCCACCTGAAAAAATATTTTGTTCCACAAGCATATCAGCATAAAGATCAACAACTGCTCATTTCCTACATTGTTCTCTCATCCTTTATTCAACTTCCTCCACGGCCTCTCGCCTTCAATCACTGCAACCCTGTCAGTTCTCCAGCCCTCACATATCTGCACCGATCCGATTCTGGCCTCTTGCGTATCTGCTATTTTTCGCTTCATCATTGGTGGCCACGGCCCCGGGTCACTGTCCTTGTGGAGTTTGCACATTCTCCCCGTGTCTGTGTGGGTCTCACCCCCATTATAAATGTGCAGGGTAGGTGGATTGACAATGCTAAATTGCCCCTTAATTGGAAAAATTTAATAAAATAAAAAAAATTGGTGGCCACACCTTCAGCTGCCCAGACCAAAGGCACAGGACTTCCTTCCCCAAGTCATTCGGCCTCTGTACCTCGCTCTGATCTAAGACATCATTAAAAGATAACTCTTTGACCAAGCTTCAAGTCATCTGTCCTTATGTTTCCCAAGTGGTTGTTTGAATTAGTAACTGATGAACACTTTGGAATGTTTTGTTGTGGACTGTTGTGGACACGGCGCTGGCTGTGTGAATGCAAATTGTTGCATGTTTTGTTTGAACAGCCATCAAGTGTGCATCAAGTCCTCCAATACGTTGCATTTCCAGCGAATCAGAATTTCAATCTATCCTGCCCAGCACCTCATAGCAGCCAGCTCCAGAATAGTGGCGGCACATGTCCTCCAAGCCACATTGAGTCATACCTTAAGTCACAGAAAGATGGTCAGCAAGGTAGCACAGTGGCTAGCACTCCTGCCTTACAGCGCCGAGGTCCCAGGTTCGATCCCGGCGCTGGGACACTGTCCGTGTGGAGTTTGCACATTCTTCCCGTGTTTAACTGGGTTTCACCCCCACAACCCAAAGATGTGCAGAGTAGGTGGATTGGCTACGCTAAATTGCCCCTTAATTGGAAAAAATGAATTGGGCACTCTAAATTTTGAAAAACAGTCAGAGAAAGTGACTCATTCAATGAAATCCAAACACTTGTCAAGATGAAGCCAGCATATAGACATACTTCATCACCCAATGCAGATGGAACATTTGCCCCTTAAGTCCCTTTAGGCTGCATTAATGGAAAAAGAGCTTTGCAAGCTGATCCCGCGTGTCAGGGGGCTGAGTTAGGAGGATAGATTCAGGAAAGCTGGGCTTTTGCAAGTCTGGAGAACACCTACCTGAAGACTGAAATTTGGAGGTATTTGAGACGGCGATGCGAATGGAAAAGTAAATCTAAAACATGCCCAAACTCAAGAATAGTGTGCGCAAAGGGTAAATAAATGGTAGTTCTGCAGACTAATTAAAATGGGGTTGAAGTGCTTTGTGATCTTGAGAGTCTCATTACATCCTGGAGATAGAATCACTATCTTGCTGCAGCTGTCATCTTTGGACAAAGGAATGTCTAGTATTGAGGTTGTTTAAATTGGCAAGAATTAAATTGTGGACTCCCTTTTCCATCGATGTCCTCCCAACTCTCCCAAAATGGCCACTCCTTGCTTGATTTGAAAATGAAACAGGTTAAAATTAAACACCACAAGTTCCCTCCAAGCCCCACACCATCCTAACTTGGAACTATATCACCGTTCCTTTATTGTCATTGGGTCAAAATCCTAGAACTTCCTTTCTATTAGCTCTGTGGGTGTAGTCACACCATATGGACTGCAGCAGCTCATCACCACCGTCTCAAGTTCAGTTGAGAATGGGCAATAAATCAGTGGTTAGCACAGCTGCCTCACGGCACCGAGGACCCGGGTTCAATCCCGACCCCGGGTCACTGTCCATGTGGAGTTTGCACATTCTCCCCGTGTCTGCGTGGGTCTCACTCCCCACAACCCAAAAAGGTGTGCAGGATAGGTGGATTGGTCATGCTAAATTTCCCCTTAATTGGGAAATAAAATTGAGTACTCTAAATTTATAAAAAGTAAAGAAAAAGAGTATGGGCAGTAAATAAGTGATGTTGTGGGGGGGGGGGGGGGGAACGGTGATTAGCACAGCTGCCTCACAGCGCCAGGGACCTGGGTTCAATTCCAACCTTGGGTGACTGTGTGGAGTTTGCACTTTCTCCCCCGTGTCTGTGTGGGTTTCCTCCGGGTTCCCTCTCAGTCCAAAGGTCCGCAGGTTAGGTGGGCTGGCCATTGTCAGGGCTGTGGAAAAAGAACGGTGGAGTGGGCCTGCGTAGAGTGCTCTTTTGGGGGGTTGGTGGGACTCGATGGACCAAATGGCCTCCTCCTGCACTGTCAGGATTCTATGAATAGCCTCTTAAGTGCAAGGGACATGGCTTCATATTCCTCTAACAAGAATGAAAGGTTCTGGTGGACAAGCAAGTTTGATGTAAGAAATGAGACACATGAAATGTGACAAAGAATCAAGTGGGTTGCATTACAAAAAGGTTACATTAGCAATTCATGGCTGTACACCTCTGCAGAAAGCTCCCTATGTGGTACAGCCTACGTGGCACTTGCTCAGTATTTTGTTAACCAAATAATTGCTACCAAGTGTAGCTGAACACCCTACAACCATTGCACTAATATAGCAGCAACACTCCACCTCGAAAGAGTGCTGAGAAATAGTTATACACCACGCAAACTGTTACAAATTTCACCAGTCCACACTAGATATTATCCTGTATTTTGCTTCAGAGGTCACACCAAGATTTAAATGTTAGATATAGTTATGGAGGATGTAGTTAAATGGCTATTGTCCTGGGAGTCAACAACTTGGAGGTCACCAGTATAAATGACACTACGGCAAGTTATTCTAACAATCTCATTTTAACAAACCCAGTAACCTGTCATACGATGTGTGCTTCTGACTGACCTGTCAGTTTCTCAAGAGTAATATGGAGAAAACCATCTGCCCTGTTAGCTCGAGATGTTGATGACTTATTGATAGCTCAGAAACCATAGTAACTACCTTAAATGGAGTGTTACCAGCATCCGCACTTCCCAACCTCTCCTTAAATGGAGTGTTACCAGCATCCGCACTTCCCAACCTCTCCTTAAATGGAGTGTTACCAGCATCCGCACTTCCCAACCTCTCCTTAAATGGAGTGTTACCAGCATCCGCACTTCCCAACCTCTCCCAATGTGGAAGGTCACGCCACTTGCGCCATCTCTTCAGGGTAGAATCAATTAAAACATTTTGCCATCAAGCTGTGACCTATATGCTGCATCCAATAATTTCCCATTGTTTTCACGAGGATATTTCCACTTGTAGGAAAAACTAGAACTCGAGGGCACAGCCTCAGACTGAAGGGACGATCCTTTAAAACTGAGATGAGGAGGAATTTCTTCAGCCAGAGGGTGGTGAATCTGTGGAAGTGGAGCTCTTTGCCACCGAAGGCTGTGGAGGCCAAACAGATAGGTTCTTGATTATAGAATCCTTACAGCACGGGAGGCCATACAGCCCATCGAGTCTGCACCGACCATCTGGATGAGCACCCTATCTAGGCCCAATCCCCCACCCTATCCCTGTGACCCCACCTAGGGACAATTCAGCATAGCCAATCCACCTAACCTGCACATCTTTGGATCATGGGAGGAAGCCAGAGCACCTGGAGGAAACCCACGCAGACACGGGAAGAATGTAGCAAATTCCACAGTCACCAGACGTTGGAACTGAACCCAGGTCCCTGGCGCTTTGAGGCAGTAGTGCTAACCACTCTGCCACCATGCCGCTCTTATTAATATGGGGATCTGGGGTTATGGAGAGAAGGCAGGAGAATGGGGATGAGAAACATATCAGCCATGATTGAATGGTGGAGTAGATCCGTTGGGCCGAATGGCCTAATTCTCCTCCTATGTCTTATGGTCTTATTGTCTCAAAGTCAAAACATCGTGGAAAAGTACACAAGCTGTTTGCTGTTTAATCAGAGTCCGATCTAAGCATCTGAATTAATGCGATAAAAGGTTTGTGCCTCAATGCGTATCTGGTAAGCTGAATATTGTTTAAGAATATTAACTAATATAGGTTAAGATCCCAAAAGGTTACAGCAATATTCTATTATGTTACAATGGTTTGCTCCTCAGTGTCCTGGCCAATACTTGCCCATCAATCGAGATCACGAAAAACAGTTTATCTGGGCATTTATTTCACTGTCAGTTGCATATTCTCAATAACCATCATTCCACCATCGATGTCTTGGTCTTAATCTCTGGAATTCCCTTCCTAAACATCCCTGCCTTTATCTCTCGCTCCTTGAAGACCATTATTAAACCTACCTCTTTGACCAAGCTTTTGGTCAGCTATCCCAATATCTCCATTTGTGGTTGTGTTAAATGTAGTTTGATAACAACCACAGGAAGCACCCCGGGACCTTTCACCACATTAAAAGAGGATATATAAATGGAAGTTGTTGCTGCAGGTTTGCAATTTCATGAGGGAGAGGGGCAAAGGCAAAAAAGGAAATTTATAGGTGTCTATGTGGGTACAAAAGATTGAACGTGTAGGAGATAAATACAGGATGGCCTCAGTTAATGTCATCCCACACGACATTATTCCACATTGACACTGATGTCCAATTAATACCTGGCACTCATCGTGATGCTGCTATTTTGCATCAACAAAGTCTTACTGCTGGACATTCCCGCATTACTACCGTGTCGAGGCAGCGAGAGCTGGGTCTCGGGAGCAGCGCTGAGCCCGGCAATCTTGGGAGGAATCAGTCACTGGAAGCAGCCCAGAGTGCACTATCCTGAAGTGGTTCCCAATGCTTTTTTTTTTAAAAAGGCTGCTAAGCTGGTTAAAGACGCAGCACCCTGGACAGTGCAGAAGGGTGATGTGTGCACACCTGCGAACCCTGGAATACAGCAGCTTCCTCCTGTCACTGTCTTGGTTGTTCAAAATTGTTGTGGCATTGTTCATTAATTTTACCTATAATATTTGTTCATAAATCAGCCGATAAAGAGGCAGTGATTATGAAATGCTTTTTTGCTAAGAAAAGTTTTTTAAAATAAAGTTAGAGTACCCAAATTTTTTCTCCCCCAATTAAGTGGCAATTTAGCCTGGCCAATCCACCTACCCTGCACATCTTTTTGGGATGTGGGGGTGAGACCCAGGCAGACACGAGGAGAATGTGCAAAATCCACACGGACAGTGACCCGGGGGTGGGATCGAACCTGGGTCCTCGGCGTCGTGAAGCAGCAGTGCTAACCACTGCACCACCATGCCGCCCTTTGCTGAGAAAAGTAACACATCAAGTGAAATAAAGAAGAAGAAAAAAAAATACAGCATAGGAACAGGCCCTTCGGCCCTCCAAGCCTGTGCCGACCATGCTGCCCGTCTGAACTAAAATCTTCTACACTTCCAGGTTTGTATCCCTCTATTCCCATCCTATTTATGTATTTGTCAAGATGCCCCTTAAACGTCACTATCGTCCCTGCTTCCACCACCTCCTCCGGCAGTGAGTTCCAGGCACCCACTACCCTCTGTGTAAAAAAAAAACTTACCTCGTACATCTCCTCTAAACTTTGCCTCTCGCACCTTAAACCTATGCCCCCCTAGTAATTGACCCCTCTTCCCTGGGAAAAAGCCTCTGACTATCCACTCTGTCTATGCCCCTCATAATTTTTTAGACCTCTATCAAGTCGCCCCTCAACCTCCTTCATTCCAGTGAGAACAAACCAAGTTTATTCAACCTCCCCTCATAGCTAATGCCCTCCATACCAGGCAACATCCTAGTAAATTTCTTCTGCACCCTCTCTAAAGCCTGGTCGTTTGGCGACCAGAATTGAACACTATACTCCAAGTGTGGCCTAACTAAGGTTGGATACCGCTGCAACATGACGTGCCAATTTTTATACTCAATGCCCCGGCCAATGAAAGCAAGCATGCCGTATGCCTTCTTGACTACCTTCTCCACCTGTGTTGTCCCTTTCAGTGACCTGTGGACCTGTACACCAAGATCACTCTGACTGTCAGTACTCTTGAGGGTTCTACCATTCACTGTATAATTCCTACCTGCATTCGACCTTCCAAAATGCATTACCTCACATTTGTCCAGATCAAACTCCACCTGCCATCTCGCCGCCCAAGTCTCCAAACCATCTAAATCCTGCGGTATCCTCTGACAGTCCTCATCACTATCCGCAATTCCAACAGCCTTTGTGTTGTCTGCAAACTTACTAATCTGACCAGTTACATTTTCCTCCAAATCATTTATATATACTACGAACAGCGCTGATCCCTGCGGAACACCACTAGTCACAGCCCTCCAATCAGAAAAGCACCCTTCCATTGCTACTCTCTGCCTTCTATGACCTAGCCAGTTCTGTATCTATCTTGCCAGCTCCCCTCTGATCCTGTGTGACTTCACCTTTTGTACCAGTCTGCCATGAGGGACGTTGTTAAAGGCCTTACTGAAGTCCATATAGACAACATCCACTGCCCTACCTGCATCAATCATCTTTGTGACCTCCTCGAAAAACTCGATCAGGTTGTGAGACACGACCTCCCATTCACAAAACCATGCTGCCTCTCGCTAAAACGGCCCCTTGCTTCCAAATGGGAGTAGATCCTGTCTTGAAGAATTCTCCAGTAATTTCCCTACCACTGACTGAAGGCTCACTGGCCTGTAGTTCCCTGGATTAACCTTACGACCCTTCTTAAACAAAGGAACAACATTGGCTATTCTCCAGTCCTCTGGAACATCACCGGAAGACAGTGAGGATCCAAAGGTTTCTGTCAAGGCCTCAGCAATTTCCTCTCTTGTCTCCTTCAGTATTCTGGGGTAGATCCCATCACGCCCTGGGGACTTATCCACCTTAATATTTTTCAAGATGCCCAACACCTCGTCTTTTTGGATCTCAATGTGACCCAAGCTATCGATACACCCTTCTCCAGATTCAACATCCACCAATTCCTTCTCTTTGGTGAATACTAATGCAAAGTATTCATTTAGTACCTTGCCCATTTCCTCTGGCTCCACACATAGATTCCCTTGCCTATCCTTCAGTGGGCCAACCCTTTCCCTGGCCACCCTCTTGCTTTTTATGTACGTGTAAAAAGCCTTGGGATTTTCCTTAACCCTATTTGCCAATGACTTTTTGTGACCCCTTTTAGCCTCCTGACTCCTTGCTTAAGTTCCTTCCTACTTTCCTTATCCAAGAGTTCCGGAATTTGCCATATTTATCCTTCTTCCTCACAGGAACATGCCGGTCCTGAATTCCTTTCAACTGATATTTGAAAGCCTCCCACATGTCAGATGTTGCTTTATCCTCAAGCATCCGCCCCCAATCTAGGATCTTCAGTTCCCGTCTAATATTGTTATAATTAGCCTTCCCCCAATTTAGCACATTCACCCTAGGACCACTCTTATCCTTGTCCACCACCACTTTAAAACTGACTGAATTGTGGTCACTGTTCCCGAAATGGTCCCCTACTGAAACGTCTACTACCTGGCCAGGTTCATTCCCCAATACCAGGTCCAGTACAACCCCTTCCCTAGTTGGTCTATCTACATATTGTTTTAGGAATCCCTCCTGGATGCTCCTTACAAACTCTGCCCCGTCCAAGTCCCTAGCACTAAGTGATTCCCAGTCAATATTGGGGAAGTTGAAGTCTCCCAACACAACAACCCTGTTGCTTTTACTCCTTTGCAAAATCTGTCTACCTATCTGCTCCTCTATCTCCCGCTGGCTGTTGGGAGGCCTGTAGTAAACCCCCAACATTGTGACTGCACCCTTCTTATTCCTGATTTCTACCCATATAGCCTCGCTGCCCTCTGAGGTGTCCTCCCGCAGTACAGCTGTGATATTCTCCCTAACCAGTAGCGCAACTCCTCCACCCCTGTTACATCCCCCTCTATCCCGCCTGAAACATCTAAATCCTGGAATGTTTAACTGCCAATCCTGTCCTTCCCTCAACCAGGTCTCTGTAATGGCAACAACATCATCGTTCCAAGTACTAATCCAAGCTCTAAGTTCATCTGCCTTACCCGTTGTACTTCTTGCATTAAAATATATGCACTTCAGGCCACCAGTCCCACTGTTTTCAGCAACATCTCCCTGTCTGCTCTTCCTCAGAGCCATACTGGCCCTATTTCCTTGTTCTCCCTCAATTTTTTCACCTTCTGACCTATTACTCCGGTACCTACCCGCCTGCCAAATGAGATATTATAAAGCACTCTTAAATAGGTGAATGCGCAGTGGATATCGCTGGAGCTTTGACTTGTCGGCAACAACGGTGAGAACAATTATTAAAAACACTGATAAAAGAATAGTTGAACTGGCAACTCCTTTGACTGCTGTTTGAGTAACAAATAATCAGATGGTGAAACACTAACTATTTTGATTGAACATCAAACTCATCGATGCATGCCTCTTAGTTTCATCTTATTTAACAAATGACTAGGTGTTCGTATGATCGTAAGAAAGACTATGATGAAAATTCAAACATAGAACCATTTGATACTAGTCGTGGGCAGTGTGCAAGGTATAGCTAACTTGCGTAAGTTGTCTCTGCCTTGCTATTGGAAAGGAAAGTGCTGAGAACACAAGCTCGCTGTACACAGAGCTTTGTATTTCTGGTTGGTTTGCTTTCGGTCCACACACAACTTTTGATGTGATAGCTGAGGCCTTAGCAATCCTGTTGCTGTTTTCAGCATCAAGGGAAATATTGCTGGTAATTTCTGATCGAGGTATGTGACGCTGTCAACGACCTCCAGAATGAGGTTGTCAACATTGATGCAAGGTGGAGCCTCTATGCCCTGGCCAATAACATCCTGATGTTGATCATCAGTCCAACCTACTTGCAGGCCCGGGAGAACTACCCTACCAGCTGTTGCAAGTGAACATCAGTATGGGATGCCAGCATGGCAGAATCAGCAAACAGCAACCCACAGACTAGGACATTGTACACTGGTTTTGGCATGCAGTCATACCAAGTTGAACAGGTCTGGCATGCAGGTAGACATCGTTATATCAGTCGCCGAAAGCATACAATAGCAACGCTGGGAAAAAACGTCACAAGGAGTTGGCATTCAGGTGCAGATTAATCCTACTGCCGCTTAACTTGAAAGCCTCCAATGATGCTCCATTGTCACTGATGAAACTGTGCATGTTCTTGTGGCAGCAGTGCTAACCACTGCACCACCATGCTGCCCCTTCCATCCAATACTTAACAAGGAGGTACCTCGGCAATTGTTATAGTTATTGTGATCCCCTTTGTTTTCGTACACGGTGACTATTTTTGCATCACGCCTGTTGTGAGACACAAATCTTTTCTTGCAGAAGAAATAAGCTCTTGGTGATAATGCAGTGGTGCCAGGTTTTCACTTTTGATAATTTTGGGGTGGAATACCATCATTTCCCAGGGCTTTATACTGTTAAGACAATCCATGGCCTTGTTGAGCTCCATTATGGTGGGCTTGCAGGGTTTCAACCTTTATTGAATGGCACAGTGCCGAGCAGTCTGCTGAGACTTGATTCAGGTAGCTCTGCAATTCTGTTTGCTTTTGTTCATGAGGATTCTCCTCTTGGTTGCAGTAACTGGCTCCATTTGAGTCCAATAAGCCTCTAACCAGTTAACATTCCCGAGCTCTCTGCCCGTGCACATGGTACAGTTATAGATAGTGTTGAGCAGATGATCCGACTGACCCCACACAAGAGCCTGATCGGGGATGTTGACGAACTTCTGGGTCTTTTCTGGGTGAGTGGTATGGCAAATGTTGATCCAAGGATGACCTTTCTTCTTGAAGCGGTAGACACTTTCTTGAAGCGGTCGGGTTTTCCTGGCTGAAGCGAGCCTTGCTACACACCAGGAAGTGGTGTCAATCAGTGCCATGAGAGCTAGGTGTAATGAGGACACTGTTACAGTTGGTGATGGTGCGATCTAGGTGGTGACATGATCTTGGGTGCATCCAGGACATTTTGAAGTAGTTGTTTGTTACAGAGTCCATGGCAGCAGCATAGCTCCAGAAATCTCTGTCCACTTCCATTAATCATGCCAATTTCCTGGAGATTGGCCAAGCTGTGTTGTTGGTATCCACCATTGGCCAGGTTGTGTTGTCAATATCCACCTTTGTGATGAAGTCCCCCAGAAGGTACAGCACCTCAATACTGGTAATTCTGATGGCAGTGTCAAGTACCTCATCAACTGGGGTGGAGGTGAGTGCCGGGCAGAGATGCGCGAGGTTAACTGGGCCTGTGGTTCTTGAAAAGTGTAGCCTCTTGTGATGGATTCAATAATTGAGAGTAGTATTTGTCGCTGCAAAACCTAGTTCATGTTCAAGTGTTGCCACGTGGGTTTTCCCCTGTCAGAAGAACATGTTGTGTTTTCTCTTCAAGGGATCCACTTTGAGTGAGCCTGGTTTCTTACAGCGCAGCAATGTCCACGTTGAACTTTGTAGGTTCTTTCTCGATCATGTCCTTATGGACATGAAAATCGCTTATGGTCACGAGTAGGCTTCAAATGAAGTTACTGCGAAAATCCCCGAGTCACCACATTCCGGCGTCTGTTCGGGGAGGCTGGTACAGGAATTGAACCCTCTTGTTGGGTTCCTCACCACCTGCTGCAGTCCCAGTCTAGCAGCTATGTCCTTGCCTTGACTACATCATCTAGAAGATTTATAAGTAAGGCCAGGAGACATGGTCCTTATGTTACAGCTTGCGATGCAACAGACTGGTGCCTTCAGTGTTGAGTTTGTCTTTTCTGGTGCATAGACAAGCAACATGCCCGTCAAGCTGCCTTCTTGAACCACTGTGGTCCCCGAGATGTAGGTAACCACTGTGCTGTAGGGAGGGAGTTTCAGGATGTTGACCCAGTGACAGTGAAGGAATGGAGATCTTTTTCCAAGTTAGGGTGGTGAGTGACTTGGAGGAGAACCTTCAGGTGGTGGGGTTCCCAGGTATCTGCTGCTCTTGTCCTTCTAGATGGTGGTCGTCATGTGTTTGGAAGATGCTGCCTAAGGAACCGTGGCAAATTCCTGCAGTGCATCTTGTAGATGGTACACACAGCTGCCACTGTGCACCGGTGGTGGAGAGATTGTGGAAGGGGGAACAATCAAACGGGCTGCTTTGTCCTGGATGGTGTTGAGCTTCAAGTATTGTTGGAGCTGCACTCACCCAGGCAAGTGGAGAGCATTCCATTGCACTCTTGACTTCTGCCTTGCAGATGGTGGACAGGCTTGGGGTGGGGTTTTAGGAGTGAATTACTCACCATAGGATTCCTTGCCTTTGACCTGCTCTGGTAACCACAGTATTAATATGACTAGTCCAGTTGAGTTTCTGATCAATGGTAACCATCAGGATGCTGATTGTGGGGGATTCAGCGATGGTAATGCCACTGAATATCAAGGGGTGAAGTAGGAGATGGTCATTGTCTGGCACTTGTGTGGCGTGAATGTAACTTGCAACTTGTCAGCCCGAGCCTGGAATTGTCCAGGTCTTGCTGTATTTGGACATGGAATGCTTCATTATCTGAGGAGTCGCGAATGGTGCTGAACATTGTGCAGTCATCGGCAAACATCCCCACTTCTGACTAAACGATGGAAGGAAGGTGAAATGAAATGAAAATCGCTTATGGTCACAAGTAGACTTCAAATGAAGTTACTGTGAAAAGCCCCTAGTCGCCACATTCCGGCGTCTGTTCGGGGAGGCTCGTACAGGAATTGAACCCTCTTGTTGGGTTCCTCACCACCTGCTGCAGTCCCAGTCTAGCAGCTATGTCCTTTAGGACCCATCCAGCTCAGTCTGTGGTGGTACTACCGAGCCACTCTTGGGGACGGACACTGAAGTCTCCCACTTAGAGTACTTTCTGCACCCTGTCACCCTCAAAGCTTCCTCCAAGTGGTGTTCAACATGGAGAGTACGGATTCATCAGTTGATGGTGGTCGGTATGTGATAATCAGCAGGAGATTTCTTTGTCTATGTTCAAGCTGAAACCATGAGACTCCATTGGGTCTTGAGGGCTCTCAGAGTAACTCCCTCCCAGCTATTTAGCACTGAGCCGCCACCTCTGCTGGGTCTGTCTTGCCGGTGAGACAGAACATATCCAAGAATGGTGATAGTGGTGTCTGGGACATAGTCATACTCACAGAATCATACCTTACAGACAATGTCAGGCTGTTGTTTGACATTTCTCCCAACGTTGATGCAAGCCCCAAGGTGTTAGTAAGGATGACTGCAGGGTCTGCCGTCGTGCTTTCCAGTGCCTGTGTCGATGTCCTGTGGTCCGTCCGGCCTAATTTCTTTTTTGCGTTTTGTGGCAGATGAATACAACTGAGCGGCATGCTAGGCCATTTCAGAGGGCTGGGTCAAAGAGTCAACCACATTGCTGTTGGTCTGGAGTCACATGTAGGACAGACCAGGTAAGGGTTGCAAGATTTTCTTCCAGAAAGGACATTAGTGAACCAAATGGGTTTTTACGACAATTGACAATGGTTTCATGGCCACCATGAGACTATTAATTCCAGATATTTTATTGAGTTTAAATTCCACCACCTGCCGTGGTGGGAATTGTACCCGGATCCCCAGATCATTACCCTGGGTCTCTGGATTACTAGTCCAGCAACAACACCACTACTCCACCGTCTCCAGGGCCTGGAGACAAGCAGTCAGAAATTACATGGAAAAAACTGAGAACAAAATTAACGACCAGATGGCAGACGAGAGACTACCAGAAGGAAAAATGATCAGTTGATCTCAGGCTAGCGATATTCATGTGCCAGCTGTGGCAGAGATTGCCACTCACCAATCGGCCTCGACAGTCACAACACACAATGTTGAGTCTAAGATGGGTGGGTGTGGGAACCTTGCCAGTGCCGATGATAAAGCAACTGATTTCTTAATTAAAACATGAAGTGAAATCATTGGGGAGAGTGGAAATATTCCTCAACGAGTGTTTAATAATCTCCATTTGCCCGGATGAGTGCAGCTCCAATAACACTCAAGAAACTCGACGCCATCCAGGACAAAGCAACCCACTTGATTGCTCCCCCATCCACACATATTCAAACCCTCCATCACCGACGAACAGTGGCAGCTGTGTACACCATCTACACTGCAGTAACTCACCAAGGTTCCTCAGACAGCACCTTCCAAACCCATGACCACTACCATCTAGAAGGACAAGAGCAGCAGTTACCTGGGAACCCCAACACCTGGAGTTTCCCCTCCAAGTCACTCACCACCTTGACTTGGAAATATGTCGGCCGTAACTTCATTGTCGCTGGGGAACTCCCTCTCGAACAGCACAGTGGTGTATCTACACCTCAAGGACTGCAGCGGTTCAAGAAAACAACTCACCACCACCTCCCGAAGGGCAACTGGGGATGGGCAATAAATGCTGGCCTAACCAATGATGTCTACATCCCATAAATGATTTTTTTTTTTTAAATTAAAAATGTGGATGAGACTGGCTTATTCTGGAAAAGGATGCCTTCCAGTACATTTCAAAAGATGAAGAGAGAATGCCGGGGGTAAAGCAGAACGGGACATTGTTGCCCATTGGGAGCGCAGCAGGTGATTTTAAAGCAAACCGATTCTTGTTTATCCCAAACACCCAGCACAATGAAGGGTTATTCAAGGAACAAGCTACCTGTTGTGTGGAGGGCTATCAAGATGATATGGATAACCCAACAATTGATGATTGGTTTACATCCTACGTCTGTCAAACTGCCGCAGGCTATTTTCAGTAAATGATCTTGCCAACAAAACTTTTCTCCTGCTGGACAATGCTCCTGACCATCTTACAGTTCTTGATGGCCCCAGTAACAATGTCACCGTGAACGGTCTTCCACCTAACACCACCTTCATTTTTCAGCCTATGGATCAAAGAGCAATTGCAAACTTTGAGGCCGATTCCCATCCAAGAGGTTTTGGACAGACCATCAGAGAAACTGAAGGTGAAGATGCCTCTATCCTAAAGGAATTTTAGCAGAATTACAACATCATTAAGGCCATTGATAACATTCCTGTGGCGTGCAATGAAGTTACCTTATCCAATAAGAATGGTGTGCAGGGGAGGTGTGGCTAGATTGCAATAGAGTCAAAGGTTATGCAGAGTCTATTGAGAAAATCAAGGGATGATCCTAGAAATGGTTAAGCAAATGGACTGGATCAGATAAAGGCCGAAGACGTTGCAGTGCTGTTTATCTCCTGTGTACAGGCTTTGTCTACAAGAAATGGAAGAGGGACATGGAGGAGGGGGAGGGAGATGAGGCATAGGGGCAACCAACCACGTCATTGCTCAAAATCACTCAGAGATTGAAGAGACAATGACCATCTTTGATCACAGTAAGAAGTCTTACAACACCAGGTTAAAGTCCAACAGGTTTGTTTCAAACACGAGCTTTCGGAGCACGGCTCCTTCTTCAGGTGAATGGAAAGGCTTGTTCCAGAAATGTTTATATAGACACAGTCAGAGATGCCCCGGAATGCGAGCACCTGCAGGCAATCAAATCATCAAAGATGCAGAGAGAGAGGTAACTCCAGGTTAAAGAGGTGTGAATTGTCCCAAGCCAGTTCAGTCGGTAGGCCTCTGCAAGTCCAGGCTTGTTGGTGGGGGCCGAATGTAATGCGACATGAATCCCAGATCCCGGTTGAGTCCGCATTCATGCGTGCGGAACTTAGCTATAAGTTTTTGCTCAGCAATTTTGCGTTGTCGCGTCTCCTGAAGGCCTCCTTGTAGAATGCTGACCCGGAGATCAGAGGCTGAATGTCCTTGACTGCTGAAGTGTTCCCCAACTGGAAGGGAACAGTCCTGCCTGTTGATAGTCGCACGATGCCCGTTTATTCGTTGTCGCAGTGTCTGCATGGTCTCGCCAATGTACCACGCTTCGGGAAAGGATGGGACAATTCACACCTCTTTAACCTGGAGTTACCTCTCTCTCTGCATCTTTGATGATTTGATTGCCTGCAGGTGCTCGCATTCCGGGGCATCTCTGACTGTGTCCATATAAACATTTCTGGAACAAGCCTTTCCATTCACCTGAAGAAGGAGCCGTGCTCCGAAAGCTCGTGTTTGAAACAAACCTGTTGGACTTTAACCTGGTGTTGTAAGACTTCTTACTGTGCTCACCCCAGTCCAACGCCGGCATCTCCACATCATGGCATCTTTGATCAAGGAGAGCAAGACAGACAGCATTGTTCAAGAGTGAACAGAAACATTAACAATGTAGTCAACTGCTTTCGGGAGTTCTATAGGAGGAAAAAAAGCAAAATTGCAGCTGTTACTGGAAAAATTATTGAAAAGCCGCACTGCAAAGAACCCTTCAAAGGATGTTGCAGTCTTGGTAATAGTCCAGGGAAAAAAACCTTCCAACAACCCTCCAAAAAGTCTTCCCAACCTCCAACAAAACCCACCTCCACTCACCCATTCCCCAAAATGGCTTCACAGCTTGCTGAATATCTAAACTTTCTTTTAACTTTCTCACATCATTTATTGATGTTTTATACGTTTTCTTAACTTTAAAGCATTAATGTGCATGTTGGTTTGGAAAGATATATACCAAAAGCCTCGCCCAAGAAACGTAACCCCATTTATAACATCGCGTCTATGTTTTGCATGGTGTTGTATTTTCTAGGAAACAATTAACTACATCGGAGGAGCCCCCGCACAGAAATCTGAAACAAAGCAAGTTGGAAATAGACAATCAGGCCTTCTGCGTGTGAAGAGGAAATAGAAATTGACTAAAGCCTGGGTAATTGACGCAAAACATGGGCTTACTGCATATGTCCAACATATTCCACTCATACCACTTTAAACCAGCTGTATTATTGAACTGCAACATGAACGGCCCAAACCTGGTCTCAAACCTGCTCCCGAGGGCAAGTCTAAGCTTCTACATAGTTACAGGACCTGTTCCTGTGTCACCACCCCCAAGCCCCCCCCCCCCCCCCCCCCCCCCAACCACTCAGAAAACCTCTACAATCTGGACACTACAAGGTTACCAAAACATAAAGACAATCACAGCTAAACATAGCTCTTTCGGTCACAGGTAAACTTCTATCATGGGTAATCGGAGAAACCTTGGCCAATTTCACCTTCCCCTGACCCAAGGGTTTGAGGCCAAGTGCGGCACTTGGCGTACACCAGGGGTCAAACCTGAGACCTACACAGCTCAAACAGCACTATATTCTCCAAAAAGTTGGAACTTTTATAAAAGTGCCATTCAAGGTGTTAGCAGTGGCTCTGTGAGGAGTGCTCGCATTCCAAGTTAGAAGGTTGTGGGTTCAAGTGCCATTCCGGAGACTGGAGTACGCAATCCAGGCAGAAACTCCCAGTGCAATCCTGAGGGAGTGCTGCACTAGAAGATGAACTTCAGATGGAAGTGTTGCTCTCTCAGTTGGAAATAAAGTATTCCTTGGCACTATTTGGAATAAGAGCAACAGAGTTCTCACCAGCACCCTGGTCAATATTTAATCTACAACCACATCAAGAACAGATGATCTGGCTATTTATTTCACTGATATTAGTGGGTCCTTGTGCACAGATTAGCTGCCAACTTTCCCTACATTACAACACCAAATGTAAGTCAGAAATACCATATTGTCTGTTAAGTGCTTTGGGACATAAAAACATTGAATACCTACAGTTCAAGAAGAGGCCATTCGGCCCATCGACCCTCTGAAAGAGCACTCTACCTAGCCCCACACCCCTGCCCCATAACACCACCTAACCTGCACATCTTTAAACATTAAGGGGCAATTTATCATGGCCAATCCGCCTAACCCGCATGGGGAGAACATGCAAACTCCACATAGTCTCCCAAGGCCGGAATCGAACCCAGGGTGTTAACCACTGTGCTGCCCAGGGTCGAGATTCTGAGAAGTTCCATCGAAATACAAGTCCTTTCTCCCTTTCCAATAAGAGCTGTCAGCAATAATACAAATTCAAATTCTAACAACCCCCACGCACAGAGTTGCAACAATTCTTGTAAAGCTTCGCCACACAAGCTCTTTGGACAATCCCTCTCCGACAAAACATTAAAAAGTTTGAAACAATCCTATTTGTTTGTATTTTTAATAGTTTTATGTCTACAGTAACACGTCTCAGTTAGTTAAGAAACTCTTGTCAGTTTCCTTACCTCAATATCTTGAAGACTGAAGTCATTCTGATCTTTGAAACTTGCTGTCCCTGCACTCAGTTCCATCAGCATTTTCGCAATTTCTGGCTTTATTGCTGCTGTGAGTCTGCTTGCTGCCTCCATGACATGTACCTGCACGTCTTTCAGTTGCATAGCTGCTTTAGAATAGTGAGAGTTTCGAAAAACACTGCTGAAGAGGTCGGTGAGAAGCGTGCTGGCTCGGCAGAATACGTTCAGTGCATCCAGGTATTTGGAAATTCCCTGCTGGATGTCAGCTATCTGGGTGGTGGGTGCCAGTGGAGGTGTGATGGCAGCGGTGGATGCCATAGGTGCGCTCAGGGTCCTGCCTAGCTCAGGCATTGGGTACTGCTGGTGTTGTTGCACTTTCTGCTTGGACCCGCCAAGCAGAAACCGCCGCTTATAGTCCATTTTATTTTCCCGGGCACTGCAACAATACATAAGTGACGGTGCTTTATCCGTGAGTTGTTGTTTGCTTCGTTTTTTTTTGTATAAAAAGTCTTATCAAGGTAGCAATTTTCTTCTGGTCAAGTGTTTCAAACAATTTTGAACATGGTATGTTCTGCAAATAGAGTCAAGAGTATCACGTACATAATTCTAGCTCTAGAGCATGCCTGAAGGCAAGCATTTCCACATATGCACTGTCCGTCAGCACAGGAGTCAATTGGGAATGGGTGAACTGTACTAGTTGTCTGTAGGTGCAGCCCTGCTGCAACCAGTCAAGTCGGGAGAGATAATTGGTTACTGGTGCGCTGTCTCCGACTTGCCCATTCATAAGCAGCTTCTACTTTTCAGAAAGCTACACAGCAACGCGTGGAGGGGTCTAGCAGAGCCTCATGCTATTCCAATGATTGCAATAAAACCTGCCGCAGTGGCCAACCGGAGGAGTCAGTGCCATTTCACTCCCTAGAGAAATGAGGGTTGGGGAGGTGAAAGAAAGTGAGCAGACCCAGAAACCATGGAATCGGCTCGCCAGTTCAATTAGTATTAGAACTCCGACTTTTTGTTTTGAATCATACGGTGTTCATCGAACACTTGCTAGTTACAACACACAAGCCATAACACCTTCACAGAGCAAACACACACACACACACACACACAAAAAAATCTAATTAGCTGACCTACCAAAATGGACTAAGACACTGATCAACAGCGAAAGTTAAACTTAAAATATTAACTACTCAGTGCTTGGACTACTGCTCGAAGCTGTCCACATTACTTCTGTCCCGTGATCAATTCAAGTTCTTCAAAGAATTTTTGACAGATCCAGTCGGTCAAACGTAATTAATTTGGATGTAGTGTTTCAACCGTAACACTGAAACAGGAACCCTCGAGTGTCTATGTTCCGACTCCCGTAGATTTCACAGGCTGCCTCCTCCTCCCTTCATACGTACTGGGTTTTTAAATCCTTGGTGAGGTAGTTTGGAATCGACAGCGGAAACAAGTGCTGCTTCCAAATTGCTTTATGCATTCAGTTGCAGTGTGAAGCAGGACAGCACTAACGTACTGCTAAGGCCTCTAGGTCATTTCCTGAAATAAAGAAAGAGAAATCAATCCAAACAATACATTTGCAGAGAGGAAGTTAGAATTCTGGCTTAAAACATCCCTTGAGATTATAACTGCCACTGCTTTGGGGAAGTGGCAGGTTGGGAAACCAACTATTTGACCTTTTATTTTTCAAATTATGCCTGATCTTTTTAAGGAGCAGCTAGATAGAAACAAGGGAGCGGGGAATAGAAGGATACCTTGATATGGATCGGCTGAGGTTGGATTGGAGGAAGATCATAGAACCATAGAATTTACATTGCAGAATAAGGCCATTCAGCCCATCAAGTCTGCACCAGCCCTTGGAAAGAGCACCCTACTTAAGTCCACACCTCCACCCTATCCCCATAACCCAGTAACCCCACCTAACCTTTTTGGACACGAAGGGCAATTTAACATGGCTAATCCACCTAACCTGCACATCTTTGAATTGTGGGATGAAACCGGAGCACCTGGAGGAAACCCACGCAGACACAGGGAAATCGTGCAGACTCCGCACAGTGACCCAAGCTGGGAATTGAACCTGGGACCCTGGCGCTGTGAAGCCATAGTGCTAACCACTATGCTACCGTGCTGCCTAAAGGATATTAATGAACTGGGTGGGATTTACAATGATCTGGCAGTTACACAATCATCACTGACACTATATTTATTTAAAATAATTAAATTCAAATTCCCCAGCTCCTTGGGTGAAATGTGAACTTATGTCTCAATCATTAGTCCAGGCTTCTCAATTATCTTTCCTATAACATAACCATGTTGCAACTCAGCCCCGAATGATGTGCTAGTAATTAAGTGGCGAGATTACACAAACTAGGGCTGTATTCTCCAAAATGTATATAGTTACGGGATAATTTGACTTGAAGGGGAACTGATAAGGATGAGTCTAGATCTGGGGCACAACCAAAAAGTAAGGCCTTCCAGAAGTGAAGTTAGGAAACAGCTCGATCAATTGTTCATTTCAAATCAGAGATGGATAGACTTGGCTAACCAATGGTTTCAGGGAATATGGAGGAAAGAAAGGCATTATGGATCACGCATCAGCTATGATCTCACTAAATAGCAGACTTGAGGGACTAAATGGCCGATAATTGTTATTATATTCCTGTATGCGCTGCTCCTCACTATTATGATGTACAGGCATCAATGGTTATGCAGCAATGTCAGGTACATGAGATTGACATATAGATCAGCCACGTTCTCAATGAATGACAAAACAACCTCAAAGGTCTAAATGGCCAATTCCTGTTCCTGTGAGGCAGTAGCATGCTTGAATGGGAAGCACTAGGACTAGCATTGCTACTTGGTACACACACACACCAGTCAGAGTGTCGTAGTTAGCCCTGCACAAATATTGATTTCTAGGTCCCCTTCCCCACTTCCAGCAGAAAGCAGGAGGTTTATCCGCATATTACTAAATGAATGCAGGAAAGCTCATCAGGAGTTCACTCTCCCAAGACCTAGGCTGTCAGCTATCAGAAGCTTTAGCTGTCCACCTTTAGCAGGATGCTATGCAAATAACCCCCTTATTATGGCAGCCAAAATTTGAATACCTTTGCCAGTATTTTATCATTTTCCCTCCTTTCCTGAGCTGCAGTTCCATGATCCTCAGTCTTCTGGCGTCTTGCCAAATTAGTCAATCTTCATGGGGGTCCCCCTGCCACCCCCACCATAACATCGCTGGAAAAATCTAGAATTATTTCCCATTCCCAATTGCTCTCAAGAAAGTGATGAGCTATCTTCTTGAATGCAGTAGTCCATGTGATGAAGGTATACCCACAGTGGAGTGGGTATTGGAATTGAAACCAGTGACAATCAAGGAACAGGCAATAAATATCCAGGGCAGGATATGTATAACCGTGGAGGGGAACTTGCTGGTGGTCCCTGTGCACCTGCTGTCCTCGTCCTTCCAGGTGGAGATGAGCAAGGGTTTGGAAGGTGCTGATAACCAGAAAGGCATTTTGAAGAATATTATAGGTAAAATGATTCCTGTCCTCACTGGATGTACAGTTGTCAGTGAATGTCGGAGAGTGACCAGGTGCCCTTTCCAGCGTTACGAAATCGTCAATTGAGTACTCAAGCTACTGTTCCAACTGAAATTGGTCAACTGGGCACAGGCCAGGGATCCAACCTGTAGGACTGCATGGTTCAGCAATATAGCAACCAGTTCCTATACCCACAACCTTTAATCAAGCTGGGGCTGTGTGTCTTGCGTACAGAGGAGATAGCCAAAATCCTCTGATTTCTTTCACCCTTTCCAATGCACAAAGTTGTACTTTAGAAAATATAGTATGTCTGCCTCAAAACAGAGGAGTGCCAACTTCCAAGGCCAAAGTCTTGAAAAACTATTAAATTTTGTAGCACCACCACTAAAAACAGGTTATTACTCAAATCTATGCACATTCAATGGAAATTTGGTTTCAAAAACATGGAGGTAATGAAGGGGTTGGAGCAATCTCGGGAATAATACTCTTTCCAATCTCAATTATCCCTCAGAAAGTAGGGTACTGGAAGCCATTACATTTTTATTTAATTACATTTTCACTGGTTTTTGGAGTTTAATAGTCAGACTGACAGATTTACAGCACAGATATCAGTCATTACACAGCCTGCGATGTTGAACCAGACAGAAAAATGCCATGCATTCCTATGCTGCCTTTCACAATCTTCGTATTTCCCAGGCGATGAAGTAAACATTTCATGGTCACTCAGGTGTTTGTTGTGATAGACAATCAGGAAACTGAACATAATAAATACAAACGAGTGGGCAATTTTTCCCTTTGCGCCTTCTTCACCCCTCAATATGACCAGGGCTGATCCTCCATTTCAAATCGACCTTCCCACACAATCACATGCCATTAACTGCCTAGACCACTGCAACATTTTCCAAGATTTACAGTAACGCAGGAAATTTGGGCAGAAAATGCCACAGTCAGGGTGGCATGTGGCACAGTGGTTAGCACTGGGACTGCGGCGCTGAGGACTCGGGTTCGATCCCCGGCCCCGGGTCACTGTCCGTGTTGAATTTGCACATTCTCCCCGAGTCTGCGTGGGTTCCACCTGCATAACCCAAAGATGTGCAGAGTAGGTGGATTGGCCACGCTAAATTGCCCCTTAATTGGAAAAAAAAGTAAATTGGGTACTCTAAATTTTTTAAAATAAGAAAAAAAAAGAAAATGCCACAGTCCAGTTGCTGGTCCCAAAAACTAGTTCCTGCAAATTGCTCACCCTATCAAATAATTCTCCAATTTTACCAGTCATTTGCCTCTGTCACAACAATGCAGTTGACTCTGAAATGCCCTCTGAAATGGCCTAACTAACAACTCGGGTGCATCCATCCACGACAAAGAAAACAAAAAGGAATGAAACCGGGCGGACTGCCCAGCATCGACCTGGGACTGGAAATTACAAGAGAAAACCCAACCCTGAAAAGTCCGTTTTACCAACATCTGGGTGCTTGGACCAAAATCGAAAGCTGTTTCACAGATTAGTCAAGCAACAGCCTGATATAATCATACTCATACTCAGCACGGTAGCATGGTGGTTAGCATAAATGCTTCACAGCTCCAGGGTCCCAGGTTCGATTCCCGGCTGGGTCACTGTCTGTGTGGAGTCTGCACGTCCTCCCCGTGTGTGCGTGGGTTTCCTCCGGGTGCTCCGGTTTCCTCCCACAGTCCAAAGACGTGCGGGTTAGGTGGATTGGCTATGCTAAATTGCCCGTAGTGTCCTAAAAAGTAAGGTTGGTTGTGGGGGGGTGATGTGAAGAGGGGTTGTTGGGTTACGGGTATAGGGTGGATACGTGGGTTTGAGTGGGGTGATCATTGCTCGGCACAACATCGAGGGCCGAAGGGCCTGTTCTGTGCTGTACTGTTCTATGTCTATGTCTATGTCTATGTCTATGTCATGGAATTATACCTTACAGTCCCAGACTACCATCCCTGGGTATGTCCTGTCTCACCTGCAGGACAGACCCAGCAGAAGTGGCGGCAGTGGTATACAGTCGGGAAGGAGTTGCCCTGGGAATCCTGGGCAACCACCTGCTGATTACCACATCCTGTTCCCACTCAGCTGATGAGTCAGTCCTCCTCCATGTTGAACACCACTTGTAGGAAGCACAGAGAGTGACAAGGGCGCCGAATGTACTCTGGTTGGAAATTTCAATGTCCATCACCAAGAGAGACTCGGTAATAGCACCAGGGACAAAGCTGGCCAGGTCCTAAAGGACGTAACTGCTCAACAGGGGCTGCAGCAGGTGGTGAGGGAACCAACCAAAGGGAAAAACACTTGGCATCATCCTCACCAACCTGCCTTCCACAGGTGCATCTGGCCATGATAGTATGGGTAAAAGTGACCACCGCAGAGTCCCAACTTCACAGTGAGGGTATCCTCCATCGCTTGGTGTGGTACTACAACCGTGCTGATGGGATAGACTTTGAACAGATCTAGAACTCAAGACTGGACATCCATGAAGCACTGTGGGCCATCGGCAGCAGCAGAACTGAACTCAATTCATAGAGACCACAACCTCATGTCCTGGCATATCTTTCTCTACCATTACTACCAAGCCAGGGGGGGATCAACCCTGGTCCAAGCCAGGGGGGGATCAACCCTGGTCCAAGCCAGGGGGGGATCAACCCTGGTCCAAGCCAGGGGGGGATCAACCCTGGTCCAAGCCAGGGGGGGGATCAACCCTGGTCCAAGCCAGGGGGGGATCAACCCTGGTCCAAGCCAGGGGGGGGGATCAACCCTGGTCCAAGCCAGGGGATCATCCCTGGTTCAAGCCAGGGGATCAACCCTGGTTCAAGCCAGGGGATCAACCCTGGTTCAAGCCAGGGGATCAACCCTGGTTCAAGCCAGGGGATCAACCCTGGTTCAAGCCAGGGGATCAACCCTGGTCCAAGCCAGGGGATCAACCCTGGTTCAATGAAAAGTGCAGGAGAGCATGTCAATAGCAGCACCAGACACACCTAAAAATGGTGTCAACTTGGTGAAGATACTCCCGGAGGTGGAGGACAGATGTGAACGGTGCCAAAGAGGCCTGACCAACCACGCCCACATGTTCTGGTCTTGCCCCAGGCTTGTGGAGTACTGGACAGCCTTCTTCGAGGCTATGCCCAAAGTGGTGGGGGTGAGGGTGGAGCCATGCCCGATAGTGGCGGTCTTCGGGGTTTCAGACCAGCCAGATCTATTCCTGGGGAGGAGGGCGGACGCCTTTGCCTCCCTGGTCGCCCGCCGTAGAATCCTGTTTGGCTGGCGGTCAGCAGCACCGCCCAGAGCTGCAGACTGGCTGGCCGACCTCTCGGAATCTCTCCAAATGGAGAAAATCAAATTCGCCATCCGAGGGTCAGACGACGGCTTCCACAGAACGTGGGAGCCATTCATGCAATTGTTCCGGGACCTGTTTGTGGTCAACGAGCAAGAGGAAGAATAGACGGGTGGCCAAGAATCAGGGGAAAATGGACGGGAATCGGGGGAAGGTAGCCCGGGGGGGGGGGGGGGGGGGGGGGGGGGGGGGGGAAGAGGGCTACGGGTTCGTTATGGGGGTTTGATGGCAAGCTAAGGCCCAAAACCAAATTGCAAATAAATGCCTATAAACATGTGTCTCGGCCATATTGGGGAATGTAAAATATGTATGCCGGTTAAAGGGGGGAGGCCACAGTTATTATTATGAAGATGCTTACCTGTAAATATACATGTTAATTTTTGCATGTTTCTTTTTCTAATAATTTGTAATTTGTTGGATATAAAATATGAAAACTCAATAAAAAAACATTTAAAAAAAACTTGGTGAAGATACAGCACATGCAGCTTGCATGCCGAACAACATTAGCAGTGATAGACAGAGCTAAGCAATTCCACAACCAACGGATGAGATCTAAGCTCTGCAGTCCTGCCACATCCAGCCATGAATGATGGTGGATAATTAAACAACTCACTGGAGTAGAAGGCTGCACAAATATCCCCATCAATGATGGAGGAGCTCAGCACATTAGTGCAAAACATACAACTGAAACATTTGCAACAATTTTCAGCCAGAAGTGCCGAATGGATGATCCGTAGCGGTCTCCTCAGCATCACAGCTGTCAGTCTTTAGCCAATTCAATTCACTTCACGTGATATTAAGAAACAGCTGAAGGCACTGGATACTGCAAAGGATATGGGCCCTGACAATATTCCAGCAATAGTACTGAAGGCTTGTATTCCAGAACTAAAACGCACCCGTAGTCAAGCTGTTCCAGTACAGCTACAACACTGGTGTCTACCCGGCAACATTGAAAATTGGCCCGGTATGTCGTATGTCCTGTACACAAGAAACAGGACAAATCCAACCCAGTCAATTACCACCTCATCAGTCTTCCCGCGATCATCAGTAAATTGATGGAAGGACGATCAAGCCGCACTTACTCAACAATAACCTGCTCACTGATGCTCAGTTTGGGTTGCCCCAGGATCAGTCAGCATTTGACTTCATTACAGCCTCGGTTCAAACGTGGAATAAAGAGCTGACCTCCACAGGTGAAGCGAGAGTAACTGCTCTCGACATTAAGGCAGGATTTGCTGAGCATGGCGTCAAGGAGCCCCAGCAAAACTGGAGTCAATGGGAATCAGGGGGAAAGCTCTCCACTGATTTAGAGTCATGCCTGGCACAAAGGAAGATGGTTGTGATGGTTGGAGGTCAATCATCTCAGTTCCAGGACATCACTGCAGGAGTTCCTCAGGATAGCAATTCAGGTCCAACCATCTTCAGCTGCTTCATCAATGACCTTCCTTCCATCATTTGATCAGAAATAGGGATATTCAGCACAATTTGCAAATCCTCAGATAATGAAGCAGTCCCTATCCAAATGCAGCAAAACCAGGACAACAGTGCCACACAATAGCCAGACATAGACCATCTCCAAGAGAGAATCAAACAATCCCAATCTCCCATCCTGGGGATTACCATTATCAGTAATGAACTAGACTATCATTTAAATACTGTGGCTTCAAGAGGTCAGAGGCTAAGAATCCTCCGGTAAATAACTCACCTCCTAACTCCCCAAAGCCTGTCCGCCATCTACAAGGCACTACTCAGGAGTGTAATGGAATACTCTCCACTTGCCTGGATGAGTGCAGCTCCAACAACACAGAAGAAACTTGACAGCATCCAGGGCAAAGCAATCCGCTTGCTTGCTATCCCTTTCTCAAATGTTCACTCCCTCCACCACCAGCGAGTTGTGGCAGCCGTGTGTACCATCGACAAGATGCTCTGCAGGAACTCACCAAGGCTCCTCAGACAGCACCTTCCAAACTTGTGGCCGCTATCGTCTGAAAGGACAATGGACTCACCTTCCTGATTTGGAAATATATCATCGTTCGTCACTGTCGCTGGGTCAAAATCCTGGAATTCCTGCCCAAAAGCACTGTGGGTGCACTTACACCTCATGAACTGCAGCGGTTTGAGGCTCACCACGACTCGGGCAATTAAGCATGGGCAATATTCGCTGTGGAAGAGGCGTGCGGGTCCTGCAGGCCAATCTCCCTGATTAATGTTGACGCCAAGCTCCTGGCAAAGGTTCTGGCGGTTAGAATGGAGGACTGCGTACCAGAGGTGATTGGGGAGGACCAAACAGGGTTTGTGAAAGGTAGGCAGCTGGCGGCCAACCTGAGAACATTACTGAATGTGATAATGATGCCCCCGGCGAGCAGGGAGGTGGAGGTAATGGTGGCGATGGATGCCGAGAAGGCCTTTGACCGGGTGGAGTGGGACTATCTATGGGAGGTGCTCGGACGGTTTGGGTTCGGGGAGGGACTGGTGAATTGGATCAAATTATTATAACAGGCCCCAAAGGCCAGAGTCAGGACTAACAGAGACGTGTCGGAGTACTTTAGGCTGTACCGAGGGACCAGACAGGGCTGCCCGCTCTCCCCGCTGCTGTTTGCGCTGGCCATAGAGCCGCTGGCGATTGCGCTGAGAGCCGCAGAGGGATGGAAGGGGATGGTGAGGGGCGGGGTAGAACATAGGGTCTCTCTTTACGCAGACAACCTGCTCCTGTACATGTCGGACCCAGTGGCCGGGATGGGAAGTATACTGGGAATGTTGAGGAAGTTCGGCCAGTTTTCAGGATACAAATTAAATACGGCCAAGAGTGAAATGTTTGTGGTACAGGCAAGGGGCCAGGAGAACAGATTGAGGGGGCTACCGTTTAGGCTGGTTGAGGAAAATTTCTGGTATTTAGGAATCCAGGTGGCACAAGACTGGGGCAGGCTGCACAAGTTAAATTTGGCCAGGGTGGTGGAGCAAATGAAGGGAGTGTTTCGGAGATGGGATGCACTCCCGCTGTCGCTGGCAGGGAGGGTGCAGACTGTAAAGATGATAATCCTCCCTAGATTTCTGTTTGTTTTTCAGTGCCTCCCGATCTTTGTCCCACAGTCCTTCTTCAAAAGAGTTAACAGGATGATCATGAGCTTTGTCTGGGCGGGAAAATCCCCGCGGGTGAAGAAGGCGATGCTGGAGAGGAACCGCAGCGAAGGAGGGCTGGCTTTGCAGAGTCTGATTAATTATTACTGGGTGGCCAACATCGCTATGATAAGGAAGTGGATGGTGGGTACGGGGTCTATCTGGGAACGGGTGGAGGCGGCTTCATGCAGGGGCTCCAGCTTGGCAGCCCTAGTCACGGCTCCTCTACCACTGCCGCCGGCCAGGTACTCCACCAGCCGGTAGTGGTGGCGACCCCGCGGATATGGGGCCAGTGGAGGAGGCATGTAGGGGAGATGGGGGCGTCTGTCTGGGCGCCAATCTGCGACAACCATCGGTTTGCCCCCGCGAGTATGGATGGGGGGTTTCGAGCATGGCGGCAGGCGGGGGTGGGAAGGGTGGGTGACATGTTCCTGGAAGGGAGCTGTGCGAGTTTGAGGAGCGTGGAGGAGAAATTTGGGCTGGTAAGGGGAAATGATTTTAGGTACCTACAGTTGCGGGACTTTGTTCGTAGACAGGTCCCATCTTTCCCACGCCTCCCGCCAATGAGGATCCAAGACAGAATAGTCTCTGGGGGGGAAGAAGGGGAGGATAGAGTCTCTGATATTTATACGGTGCTCATGAGGGAGGAAGGGTCCCAGACGGAGGAACTGAAACTTAAATGGGAGGAGCTAGGCGGGGAAATGGAGGACGGGTTGTGGGCAGAGGCCCTGAGTAGGGTAAATTCGACCGCGACATGTGCCAGGCTCGGGCTGATTCAATGGAAGGTCGTTCACCGGGCCCACATGACGGTGGCTCAGATGAGCAAATTCTTTGGGATAGCGGACCACGTTCACATGTTTTGGGCATGCCCTAAGCTTAGGGGGTACTGGGATGGATTTGTGGGTGCCATGTCCCGGGTGCTAAAAACAAGGGTGGCGATGGCTTCCAGGTGTGGCAATTTTTGGGGTTTCGGATGACCCGGGAGTCCAGGGGGAGAAAGAGGCCGATGTTTTGGCCTTTGCTTCCCTGATAGCCCGGCGACGAATACTATTGGCGAGGAGGGACTCAAAGCCCCCGAAGACTGAGTTGTCGATTGCGGACACGTCAAGTTTCCTGGGTATGGAAAAAATTAAGTTCGCCTTGAGGGGATCTGTACAGGGGTTCGCCCGGAGGTGGCAACCATTTATTGACTTATTTGCGGGAGAGTGAGCGTCAGCGGTGGGAGGGTGGGGGGGGTAAAGAGTAGAGTAGGAGGGATAAAATGGCGGGTAGTACCGGTGGGAGAGGAGCGGGCTTGTGCAGTACGTTACGATTGAAGTATTGAATGTACGTGGATGTTTGCACATTTTTGCCTTTTTTGCTTTCTTTCTGTTGATGTCTGTAACTGTTTACAAAGCCAAAGACTACCTCAATTAAATTTTTAATTAAAAAAAAAAAGATCATACATGATCATCTTAAATGGTGGAGCAGGCTCGAGGACGGAATGGCCGACTCCTGCTCCTTGTCAGCTTCTGGAACCCATTCCTGACGATACCCATCACGACCTTGTTAACTTTCCTTACTGCTGAGGGCACATCCTTTGTTGTCGACACAAGTGAACAGATATCCCAATTGCAAAACACCACAAGTGTGTGTGAAGTCAGTAGCACAGGCGGTGGAATTAAATCTCAAACAGAAATAGTCAGGGCAAATATATGTGGAAGCTTTTTTTGTACTCTACTTCGATTCTACTTCATTTTAACTGGTTACAAACTCAGGACACCACAAAACATTGTGCAGCAAGACAAGCTGGTCTTTTGAGTGTTGTCACTGTTGTAATGTAAGGAATACAGCAGCTAATTCACAAACAGCATTGAGATGAATATCCGCAATAGCTGGTATAGTTGCTGGAGAATAAATGTTGGTATCATGGGAGGTCTATGCATTTTCATACTTTGTCCACTTTTAACAGCTTAAAAACCTAACTGCGCATTAGGAGCTTTATAACACAGAGAACAGTTTGATTTGTAGTGAAGGTGATAATTTAACTTCACTGTCACTTTTCTTAAAGCATAGTGTGCCAATATCCCATGTCAGTAATATGAGTCAGAGCTTCACAATAAAACTGGACGGTCATTCATACACAGTCCAGAAGGAGGATCACCCTGTTGAAGGTGCTTCCCCCTGAATGATGTGTTAAATGGAGACTCTGACTGCCTCTTCAGGTGGACATCGTGGCACCATTAGAGAAACAGCAGCAAGTGTCCTGGTCATCATCTTTTCATCAAATTAAGTAGTTGCTCATTTCACTGATAACTGTCTGACTTGTCATAATGACTTTCTACAGAAGTGATTGCACTTCAGAGTAGTTCCATTCTATGGGGTACAATGTGACTGAACACGGTGCAATTAAATGCACATCCTTTTATCCTTCCAGTGACAACACTGAGCTAGGCATTCTCTAACCAATATAGACAAACACACACAGACAGACACACACACACACACACACACGTGGTCAACTCAGCAGCTCACGGGTCCCATGTCATGGTTTATGATGCCAAGGGCCATATGTCCAGATTTTGCAGGGCGTGGGGGGGATATATATATTCCTGGAGGTTTCGTCACATGACTTGTCCTCACACTCCAGCCATTACTCAACCACCACTTCCGTCCTTGTGACGTATGGCCTTCCAACGCTGTGGAAAGCAAAAAGGTTCATTACCTGAATGTATGATCATCAGCCAAATAACCTTTTTCACCCATTTTCAATATTTTTGTATCTCGTAAAGAAAAAAGCTCAAAGAAAATGACAAACAAAAACCGACCTGATGATTTTTCTCATTGGGGCAGCACGGTAGCACATTGGTTAGCACAGCTGCTTCACAGCTCCAGGGTCCCAGGTTCGATTCCCGGCTTGGGTCGCTGTCTGTGCGGAGTCTGCACTTTCTCCCCGTGTCTGCATGGGTTTCCTCCGGGTGCTCCGGTTTCTTCCCACAGTCCAAAGACGTGCAGGTTAGATGGATTGGCCATGATAAATTGCCCTTAGCGTCCAAAACGTTTGGGTGGGGTTACTGGGTTACAGGGATAGGGTGGAGGTGGGGGCTTAAGTGGGGTGCTCTTTCCAAGAGCCGGTGCAGTCTTGATGGGCCGAATGGTCTCCTTCTGCACTGTAAATTCTATGGTTGCACACGGAAGCGGAGGAGACCCGATGGGCCGAGTGTCTAATTCTGCTCAAATGTCTTATGGTCAAAGTGCCCTGGAAGTTAATCGGGGGGGGGGGGGGGGATAGATAGAGGACTGCTCCAGAAGGAAGGCAGAGGAAATTGACATACAAATAGAAAACTTGCAGATTTGGTTTTTGTTGAAACTCTGACAGAGCTTTTATCCTCAAATGAAAAAAAAACTGTGACAAGGGGCTAAATTAGGTTTGAGCTATTGACAAATGGCTTTGTGCATGTAAATTCCTCAATGTCGGGGGAGGAGAAAGAAGGGAAACTAGCATTATACTCACTGTCTACAAAATGTGTGCGAATGATAATGATTGTGCGACAGACCATATTATGCAGCATTTATTGCACTGGGTAGAAATAGCACTGACTTTGGGCACACAGAACACTGTTTTCTGCAGTTTCAGAGCATTCTAGGCTGCAACTCTTGAGCTTTCACAGTGCAGCTCTGCAATTAGCACTCCCAGAGCAGAATATCTCTTGTCCTTACTCCTGGCTGCAAATCAATAGAAAATCTCCAGAAAGCGTAAATCCAAAACAGACAATGCCTGAAATCATCAGCGGGTTCACCTCCATTTGTGAAAGAAAGCAGGCTATGATTTTAGCAAATGTGCAGCAAAATCAGAGGGTTCTCGGCTGGTGAAGGTTACCGAAATAGGGAGGGGCGAGGTCATGGAAACAAAGACTGGAATTTTAAAATCAAAGTGTTGCCAGGTTAGGTTCCAATGTAGTCAACAAGCACAGGGGAGATGGGGAAAAGGTGTTTTTGCTGTACTGTGCCTGCCATTTCATAGTAAGAAGTCTTACAACACCAGGTTAAAGTCCAACAGGTTTGTTTCAAACACGAGCTTTCGGAGCACGGCTCCTTCTTCAGGTGAATGGAAAGGCTTGTTCCAGAAATGTTTGTATAGACACAGTCAGAGATGCCCCGGAATGAGAGCACCTGCAGGCAATCAAATCATCAAAGATGCAGAGAGAGAGGTAACTCCAGGTTAAAGAGGTGTGAATTGTCCCAAGCCAGTTCAGTCGGTAGGCCTCTGCAAGTCCAGGCTTGTTGGTGGGGGCCGAATGTAATGCGACATGAATCCCAGATCCCGGTTGAGTCCGCATTCATGCGTGCGGAACTTAGCTATAAGTTTTTGCTCAGCAATTTTGCGTTGTCGCGTCTCCTGAAGGCCTCCTTGTAGAATGCTGACCCGGAGATCAGAGGCTGAATGTCCTTGACTGCTGAAGTGTTCCCCAACTGGAAGGGAACAGTCCTGCCTGTTGATAGTCGCACGATGCCCGTTTATTCGTTGTCGCAGTGTCTGCATGGTCTCGCCAATGTACCACGCTTCGGGAAAGGATGGGACAATTCACACCTCTTTAACCTGGAGTTACCTCTCTCTCTGCATCTTTGATGATTTGATTGCCTGCAGGTGCTCGCATTCCGGGGCATCTCTGACTGTGTCCATATAAACATTTCTGGAACAAGCCTTTCCATTCACCTGAAGAAGGAGCCGTGCTCCGAAAGCTCGTGTTTGAAACAAACCTGTTGGACTTTAACCTGGTGTTGTAAGACTTCTTACTGTGCTCACCCCAGTCCAACGCCGGCATCTCCACATCATGGCTGCCATTTCATAGTATACTCTAACTCACGAACCTTCACATTCTAGCCAAACGAATTAAATGCAAATTTCTAAAATTTCAGTCCATATTATAACAGATGATCTCGTCATCGTCTTGATATTGTTTGTGGGGCTCTGCTGCACCCAAATTGGCTGCTGTGTTTTCTATACGACAACAGTAACAGCACTGCACTAACTACTTTACTGGCTGTAAAGTACTTGTGGATGTCCTGAGGTCATGGCAGGAGTGCAAGTTCTCTGATGGCTATTTACGAACACCTCGAATGTGAATGTAGCAAGTCATCAGAATTATAGCAACTTTCTCACGCTTTCTTAAGTTTCCATGGGAAAGCTTGCTTTCTGAAAGGTCCATTATAATAAAAAAAGTAATAACCTTTTATTGTCACAAGTATGAAGTTTTGTGAAAAGCCCCTAGCCGCCACATTCCGGCGCCTGTTCGGGTAAGCTGGCATGGGAATTGAACCTGCGCTGCTGGCCTTGTTCTGCATTACAAACCAGCTGTCTAGCCCACTGAGCTTTAAGAGGCCATTCTTCATTTGTGAACTTCATTATGAGAGGGTGAAACCTACACCACGGCCCAGGTCACTTCTGATCTCAGCTGACATTCACGCACAAACATTCACAATCATCTGCCAGTGTCTCTTGGTATCACCGAGGCAAGACCTGTAGCTTATTCATAGAACTTTACAGCACACAAAAAGTTCATTCAGCCCATCATTCCTGTACCGACTCTTAATAATAATAATCACTTATTGCCATCCTTCAGCAGGAAGCTGTTAGAAGGCAGAGCTAAGCTGATGCCAGAAGCAATACTCATATTCCCCTGCTTGACCTCAGTACTCCAACATTTTCCTTTTCAAGTATTTACCATTTCCCTTTTGAAAGTTTTTTTCTAAACCCAATTCTTTTTGTTTTCGCAATTAAGGGTCAATTTAGCGTGGTCAATCCACTTACCCTGCACATCTTTGGGTTGTGGGGGCAATACCCACGCAGACACGGGGAGAATGTGCAAACACCACAATTACAGTGACCTGGGTCCGGGATCAAACCCGGGTCCTCGGCGGTGCGAGGCAGCAGTGCTAACCACTGCACCACCGCGCCAACCAATCCCTACTGAGTCTGCTTCCATCGCCATTTCAGATAGCACAGATCGTCGTAACCTGCTTCGTAAAATAATTCTCAACTCCCCTCTGGTTCTTTTGACAATTACCTTAAATCTGTGTCCCCAGGGGCGGCATGTGGTTCAGTGGTTAGCACTGGGACTGCGGCGCTGAGGAACCGGATTCGAATCCCAGCCCTGGGTCACTGTCCATGTGGAGTTTGCACATTCTCCTCGTATTTGCGTGGGTTTCACCCCCACAATCCAAAGATATGCAGGTTAGGTGGATTGGCCACACTAAATTGCCCCTGACTTGGGAAAAAAATGTAATTGGGTACTCAAAATTTATATTTTTAAAAATGTGTGCGCCCAGGTTACTGAACATCTGCTATTGAAAACAGTTTCTCCTTATGCACTCCAAGAAATTCCTTCACAATCTTGAACGCCTCTATTTCTTTTTATAAATTTAGAGTACCCAATTCACTTTTTTCAATTAAGGGGCAATTTAGCGTGGCCAATCCGCCTACCCTGCACATCTTTGGGTTGTGGGGCGAAACCCACGCAGACACGGGGAGAATGTGCAAACTACACACGGACAGTGACCCAGAGCCGGGATCGAACCCGGGTCCTCAGCGCCATGAGACTGCAGTGCTAACTACTGTGCCACCGTGCTGCTCACGAACGTGTCTCTCCATGTGAATGAACTTTATGGGGGTGGTGGAAGAGGATTCAAACTCTTTAAAAGTAGTGATGCAACTTAATAATAAAAAGAAACAAGCACTGGGGCTCATTTCTGAAGCAGAAAAATTCAAAAGCAGCACGGTTATATTCAACTTACACAGAAGCTTGGTTCAACCAGTGAACAATTCTGATCTTCACATTACAACAGGGATAAAAGATAACATTTGAAAATGATTTACAAGGATGCTATCAGAAGTAAGTGGTTACAAGGAAGGACATAATGGGCTGGCAGGGATCTTACAGAAATGTGAAGGCTTAGGGATGACCTGAAAGAGATATTTATATCTACCCCAATCAAATATTTCCATACATTTGGAAAGATTTTATTTCTACTCATGAAGGAATCAGAAACTATTATTTTAATTATCGTCCATCCCTAACTGTCCCGAGGAAGGTGTTGACACTCTGTGCTGGGAGGGAGGGAGTTCCAGGACCCTGACTGGGTGATAATGAGGGGACAGCGACACCATCCCAAATCATGGTGGTTCGTGGCTTGGAAGGATACCTGCAACTGGTGGCACACCCATGAACCTTTGGTCTTTTTCCTGCTGGGCAGAAGAGGTCACAAGTTTGGGCGGTGGTGGCAAAGAAGCCTTGGTGAGTCGCTGCAATGTGTCTTGCAGATGGTGCATGCTGCAAACTGGGCACCAGTGGTGGAGGGAGTGGATGGGGTGAAAATCAAGCAGGGTTTTTTTTGTCCTGGATGCAGACGAGCTTCCGAGTGTTTTGCAGCTGCACTTACCCAGTTCATGACTTGTGCCTTGTGGGCAGTGGTCAGGCTTTTGAGAATCAGGAGGCGAGTCACTCACTGCAGAATACCCAGCCTCTGACCTCCCTCTTGCGCCTATGGCATTTTTAAGCAATGTACTTCTACGTCAAAAATTAACATTCCAGGACTTCCGGTGACGGGGCTGTGTAGAGCGGACACTGGAACGTGGCTCTCCTCCTGGAAACTTGAAGTTCGGCACTTTTAGCCCCAAAAAAAGGCTGCTAAACCCGGAAAAAAAAACATCCTCCTCCCAACACCACCACAACGAATGAGGCATGCCAGGCAACAATTTGAGGAGCCAAAAGGTTAGCAAAATCAGCAAAAGTCATGAGAAGAAGAATGAGGCGACAGTGAACACATGGGGTGATGAAGAATCGGCCACACCCGAACGGGATGGGCCACCAGAGCATATGCCGGGCTACCCCCCAGATGCTGGTCAAGCTGGCTGGAGGGGAAAGCTTCCTCAAGTGGACAGAGCCCACAGGTCACTCCGGCCAAAGCCCAAAACCGGGGAGCAGCCGTGGGCCATCATCCGAGACTAAACCAAGACCGGGAAAAGATCCTGAATTGAGCAAGGTACAAACTGGTCCTATAGGTGGGAGGGTCTCTCGATCCGTGTGGACTAGGTCTTTGGGGCAGACCTGGCAAAGTACCGGGTGGAATTCAGTGAAAGATCCAGAGACTTCCCCATCTGAAAAATCGGAGAGCTGACATAAGTCTTCCTCCAGGAGTACCACCTGACGGTGTAGGACCGACTGCGAGTAAGACAGCGCTGGGTGACAGGCTTGCCAATCATGCTACAGAACAAGGGCTATGGGGGTGGCCATGCTGCTCAGTAAAAGGACAGCATTTACAGTGCCGAGGGCGGTTACGGACCAAGAGGGACGGTACGTCATGGTTCGTGGTGTCCTGGAAGGGGCACCAGTGGTCCTCGCAAACACGTACTCTCCCAACTGGGACAGCATGGAATTCATGAAGAAAACCATGGCAGAAATCCTCAACATATATACACACTGGCTCATCACGTTTTTTTTTGGGGGGGGGGGGGGGGGGGGGGGATATTAACTGTGTACAGGCTCACAGAGACAGGTCCAACCCCAAGTCAGGGAAAAGATCAAACATAGCGAAGGAATTGACCACTTTCATGGAACAGATGGGGGCAGTGGACCCATGGAGATTCATACCTACCCAAAAAGGAGTTCTCCTCCCAGGTACACAGGGTAAATACCAGGACTGGCCTCTTCACAGTGGCGAAAGCGGAGCTTCCAGGGATAGAGGAAAATCGTAATCTCCGACCACACTCCTCACTACCGTGTGAGCTTGGTTACCAAGAGGAGCTTCCCACAGTATGTTAGTAGGCAGAGGAAAGATAATAATCGGAGCTCTGTGAAAACTGCCAGATCAATGACTCGGCAATGTTGATGCAGAGTAAAGTTCGACGTTTAAATGAAGATTTCCACTGGAGCTTGACATCTACAGACAGCTAATCCTACAGTTCTATTTTGATTTAACTATCTTATAATCTATTTAAATCTGCCTTTAGAGGACGCTGTATTTAGAGGTCCTGAAACACAGCAGAACTTAATACACAACGCAGATTATCGATCGGGGCCGAGTTAACTCTCAAGACATTTTTCAGAATCAAGGCAAAAAAGTTTTTCTTGGCTTTCCCAACAAATCCAGGGCGACCTGAACAGGACAGTGCTGCCTCCGTCACAGTTAAACCTCCAGCAGTATTTCTTTTAAACTCCATGCCACTTAATAGCCCGAGTTACTCAGTGTGACCATTTTGTTTAGAAGCTAAATTCTCCTATAAATACACTGGTAGAAAGGAATTCCAATGAGTCATACTGAACCTTGCCTTCTGATCTTCAAACAGTACAATTCTATCAAATATACACAATGTTCTTGCAACTAAATCCCAGAGTGTGGACACTGCCACTGAAAGCACAAACAGGTCCATGAGTGCACAATGTGACTACACGAACTCCAGCAGCCTGCAGCAGTCACATGGAAGCTGCCATCTGAGTGATAAGAGCTTGCATTTATATAGCACATTATCACATGCCTCAAAATATCCCCCAGCGTTTAGAATACAATAAACTACTTGAACATTTCATGTAAATGTGTTCTTTGGACATCTACAACAGAACTACGGCTATATTTATTGCTCGCTTTTACTTGCCCCGAGGTGGTGACAAGAGACACAAGGGCGCCTTGTGGTAGGTGAGGGTGGCGAGAGACAAGGGAGCCTTGTGGTAGGTGAGGGTGGCGGGAGACAAGGGAGCCTTGAACAAATTAAGTGGCCTGGCAACAGGTCTCAGATGATGCGTGTGAGCAGCAATCTTGTGGCAGCGATGCAGAAAGAACCCAAAGTTCCCCACTGCATCATTAGTTGTTCAAATGGTTTCAGGATTTACCCCTCTCGTGGTTGGACCCGGAGTCCAATCTGGAGGTTGTAAACTCAAATCGCACAATAGTAAAGTTGTGAAAATCAACTCAACCAATCCAGCAGCACAAAAAAAGACAAGGAAAGCTGCCAGAATGTTATAAACACCCAGTAGATTCATCCAGACCCTTCAGCAAAGGGGAAATTCCTAAACCCTGGTACTTGGGACTCCAGGCCAACAGTGTGGTTGGTTCTTAATGTCTTCTAACATACGATTAATTCTTTACTATATGTTTGCTTTCTAGATTTTTCTGAGTAGATCGCATCAATCTCAGGTTCAATCCCTGATCGATGCAGAGTTAGTTGAACACAGTTGATGGAGGGATGGGGTGGTGGGGGCGTGCGATGTTGGTTTCAGTCGCACCCTCAAAGGAAAATCTGTAAGGGTTCCCATTGCTGAGTGATCTCCTGTGATCTTGTCTGGAGGTCCAGGCGTTAGAATATTGAGGCGGACAATATCAAGGTTGGTTAGAAAACCCCACACTGGGCAGAACGGTAGCACAGTGGTTAGCACTGCTGCCTCACGGTGCCGAGGTCCCAGGTTCAATCCCGGCCCCGGATCACTGTCCATGTGGGGTTTGCACACTCTCCCCGTGTCTGCGTGGGTCTCGCACACCCCCCCCCCCCCCCCCCCCCCCCCCCCCCCCCCCCCCGCAAACCCAAAGATGTGCAGGGTAGGTGGATTGGCCACACTAAATTGCCACTTAATTGGAAAAAATTTAACTCAAATTTAAAAATAAAGAAAAGCCCTCCCTTTAACCTATTTATCCAGAGTGTGGCAGGAATGTGGAAAATGCTACCATAAGGAGTGGTTGCATTGATGTATTTAAGCAGAAGCTAAATAGGCACGAGGGAAAAAGGGGTAGGAGTGAGAAGAGGCTCGTATGGAGCATAAATACCAGAGTGGCTGGGCTCAATGGCTTGTTTCTGCGCTGTAAATTCTATGCAAGTGATTTTACAAATTTATGAAAAGAACTGGTGTTTGACCCAAATCATTGTGGAAACATCTTTACATGAAAAATTGTAGCAATTCAAGGAGAATAATAATCTTTATTATTGTCGCAAATAGGCTTACATTAACACTGCAATAAAGTTACTGCGAAAAGCCCCGAGTCGCCACATTCCAGCGCCTGTTTGGGTCCACAGAGGAAGAATTCAGAATGTCCAATTCACCTTTCAGGACTTGTGGGAGGAAACCGGAGCACCTGGAGGAAACCCACGCAGACACAGGGAGAACGTGCAGACTCCGCACAGACAGTCACCCAAGCCGGGACCCTGGCACTGTGAAGCACCAATGCTAACCACTCCAACCGGGATGGGCAATGTTCAGCCATGCCATGGTTTTCTTTGACAAATATACAAAAATAAAATAAATATGTTGAACACTGTCAGAACATAACTCCATGAATGTACATTTTACTAGAATGAACCTGTACCTCCTTCAGCTAGTTTCACAGCTCAGTTTAAAGCTACTTAGCTTTTCCATACACTTACTTTCTGATATACCGCAGTATCATCTCTCTAAATGTCTCCTTTCAAAGCTTATAAAGTCTATGTTTTCTTCAGCACTCAAAGATGAAGGATCAATCTCCTGGCACATCAACTCAGTATTCAGATATCTCCCTTTGGTTCCAGGGATCAGCAGTCAAGGTAGTTTGACCAAAGAACTGTGGACTTTAACCGGGCTTCCTTTGAGTTGCATCCCGGTGGGTTGGTTATTAAGTTAGTCATTCTATTGGCTTTGTGGATTTGCTACTCTGCATTGATTGGATATGCTGAGCGTTCAATTTCCTCGTTATTTTTGCATAATTAATGGTTACGTTACTTGCTGATTTTCCCCTCCCGTGTGCAATATTTTACACCCGTCTGGATTGCATTGCATTTAATCTTCCACTGTTCTACCCACTTACATATTTTGTTCCATTATAATACAAGGGAAGCCTGCTAACCGACCCACAATAAAACATCAGGCAGCCCAGGGAGGCAACAGGCCTCTGCACCAAATAAAACAGAACCCCTCCACAATAATTCGTTCTGGCAGTTTCAAGAGCGATTTTCCAAACTCTGCATTTTTGGGTTTTTTTTTCAGGTAAATCCATTTGAAATTTCACACAGGCCAGAGGGCAAAAGGCAAAATCCATTGCAATTTAGTAGAAAGCAGAACTTGCTTACCCCAACAGTTCCGACTGCTTCAAATTAAATAGAACTCATTTTGAAAATGACACTTTCATGCTCCAGTGAAAGAAATTCATCAAACACCCATTTCCTTAAAAGTAAACAGTCATACACACTCATCCTTTGTTGAGTGAATATTATGCAGCATCAAAAATTGACTCAGACAAATCGATTAATGCCGAATATATCCATCAATACATATATTAAAACCAAATTCAGTCTTTTAAAGAACATCCAACGGGGAAACACCAAATACTGAAAACAGTGGTACTCAAAAGGCACCAGTTTGAATGAGTCATTCATTGAGAGAATTTACAAATTGCACGACTTCAATCACACATTCATTCACTCGCTCTCAGTCACCTACTACACCATCTGTAGTGAAACATTTGCAGCACTGCCTATTCCCTCCATTGTATTGCCAACATCATTCCATCAGCAATCAGCTGCAATTATAGTTGACAATAGTGACTAAACCGCAATCTGATGTTCAATATTTCCCACTTTCCTTTCCAAGGTACTGTCAATCAAGTTTTGCTACTGGGATTGCCAAGGGCAAAGACTGTACTGATGCCAAGAACCAAAACTAGATAAGGTATGGAGAGTTTAAACCGATGACAGATTTCAGATTACCTACAACACTCAATGCTACCCATGGCTCAGTGGGTAGCATTCTTACCTTTTGATCAAAGATATTACAGTATAGGTTCATGTCTCACCCCTAAGCACAACAAAGTTGACAGGCCCAGAACACTATCTAAGGCAGTGTTTTTCAAACTTTTTTTCCGGGGACCCATTTTTACCAACCGGCCAAATTTCGGGACCCAACCCGGCCGACCTGCGCGACCCACGCTGGCCGACCTGCGCGACCCACCATTTTCTCTTACCTTGTTTGCTGCTGCCAAAAATGGAGGAAATGGTTTTGGGTCCCTTTGGCCCTCGTACACGCTCCTCCAATGGAACCTGTTGGATGAAGGTGAAGCCGTCCCGTGTCGGAAAGTATGGAGTCTCCATCTCTTCAAAGTTCTGAATTTGCCCCCCCTCCCCGAATTTGTAAAAAAAAATTAAATAAAATGACTAAAATGAAAAAAGTCAATAAAACCCCACCGAACTTGTAAAAAAAATCTGAAATGAATAAAATAAATGAAAAAAATAAAAATGAAATGAATAAAATAAATGAATAAAAACCACTACAGAACCTGTAAAACAAAAAGCTGCAACCGTTTTTAAAAATAGCGGCCGCACTGCGCATGCATGCCCGAGTATCGGCGCCGATCATCGAGCGTGCATGCGCAATGCGGCCAAATTTTTTTTTTTAAAAACACGTTCGCGGCCGCTTGCAGCCGGCGTTATGAAGAGCCAGCTGCTGTGTGGGGATTTGCACAATCGGGAGCGCCGCATACAACGGCTCCGCGGCCCACCTGCGGGTCGCACCCCCGACTTTGAAGAACACTGAGCTAGGGAGTGCTGTGTTGTTGGAACTACTTTCAGATTAGATAGTAAAGAAAGGTCCCTAACATGGATATAAAGGATCCCAGTACATTCATTTGAAGGGCAGGGGAGTTCTTCCCAATAACATGGGCAATATTTATATCTTAATCAACATCACTAAAACACAGATTAACTGGTCATTATCATAATGCTGTTTGTGGGAGCTTGCTGTGCGCAAATTGGCTGTCACAACCCTTACTTTACCGCAGTGAATACACCTCAGAAAATAGTCAATTCAGGGCAGCACGGTGGCCTAGTGGTTAGCACAACTGCCTCATGGCGCTGAGGTCCCAGGTTCGATCCCGGCTCTGGGTCACTGTCCGTGTGGAGTTTGCACATTATCCCCGTGTCTGCGTGGGTTTCGCCCCCACAACCCAAAAATGTGCAGAGTAGGTGGATTGGCCACGCTAAATTGCCCCTTAATTGGAAAAAATAATTGGGTAATCTAAGTTTATAAAAAAAAAAGAAAATAGTCAATTCCATGTCAGACACTTTAATGTTCCAGAGGGTGTGAAAGGCATGTTATAAGTGCAAGTCTTTCTTTCAATATTGTGAAAGTTTAGTTATGAAGGTCTTCTACATTCTTTTTTTGCAATTCCATCCAACAGTCATTTCCAAATCCCACTGAATCACAAACCCAAAGATCTAGGAGCCCCAGTTTGAAAACCTGTGCTATAAACTCTACCTGCAGATCCTGGACAAGTTACCTTTTGACTGACTTTTCTTTCATGACATATGCTTGATACAAGTCATGATATAAAAATAAAATTGGATCACTACAGGTCATGTGCGACCGAAGGATCCAAGCAGATAGCAGAACATTTCTTCTCACCAGTTCTTTTTACTGCCTCCTCCGTAAGACATCAACTCCTTGCTGGGGGCGAGTTTCCACAAACTCGGATTGCCACTCCACATTTTAACCTTGATAACAGATTATTCACCCACAGTAGTCTTCACAGTTTAACCTAATCCTGTTCTCACCCAACATAGAGTGTGGTCAGGCTGTGCTCACAATGCAGACCCAGATCAGGTTACAGAACAGCTCTCGCCATAAACGTGAGCAGCTCAGGCAGACTGCAAACAACTATGGTTTAATGGCTAGCACTCTTAAGCACTCTCGCTGCAAGGTAATTGGTTCACAGACCCAATTCCAGAGACTTGAGACATTATCTTGACACCCCAGTGCAGTACTGTATCACTGCAGTGCTGTATTTTTGGACAGTGCCATCTTTCACATGAACCAATAAACAAAGGCCCTTTCTACCCTTTTTGGTGGGCATTAAATAGTCCCATGATGCTAATCACACAGCATGGGAGTTCTTGCCTCATATGACAAGACTAAAACAGATGACCTGACCATTTATCACATTGTTGAGGGAGCTTGCCGAATGCAAATTGGCTGCTGCGTTTCCTATATTACAACAGCGACTACACGGATTGTAAAGCATTTTGGACCAACCTGAATTTGCAAAAGGCGCTTTGTAAATGGAAGCATTTTCGCTTAATGATGAGGTGCTCTGACAGACCTAAGTGCCTCTGGTTGAGACCCATTCTCCAGCGGTCAGAAAATGAACAAATTTAAACACTGCTTTTCCATAAGGGGTGCAAACGTTCTGTTCTTTTACAGAAGCACTTACCTCAAAAAGTAAAGCTTTATTCTAAAATATTTTTCTCAAAGTGGATTATTTGAGTCATCAAACATGCTAACTGAATAGTTTTGCAGCAATACACAGCAGAAGCTTTGACTGTAGCTATAAATTGAACTGCATTGTTAGGACAATGGTGTCAACTCCAGGTGTGAGTAACTTGAGTTCAGTCAAGGGAGGGGTTCTGAAACATTAGGAGGCAGACTTTGAAAGTTTCTTTCCAGCCAATTTTTGGAATTATTGGGGGGGGGGGGGGAGAGGGGGGGGGGGGGGGGGGGGGGTCAAGAGAAGAGTGCTTTGAACAAGATACGCCCCTCAGATTTTCCTCCCCTCTAGTCCCACTCTTCAACACAACAGAACTTCCAGAGAAACAGATGAAGGCAACAAAGAGAGACACAGACTGTACAGGCTGACTGGCCTCCTTTTCGGTAAGATTCTACAGCCAATTTTGCCATTAAAGTAGTACGGTCACCTGACTCTGTATTTTGCAGAATATTAGGTTTGTAAACAGAGACACTCAGGTTAAAAACATCACTAACCTCCCCAGTTGCCTCAGCAAAAAGCTGCGTCATATGATTAGGACGGCCAGAGTTTGCTGCTTGCTCCGTACACGTTGCTGACCAATACGATGGGTGAAGCAGCAAGGGCACATTCAGTTTGGCCTCTGCACTATGGCGGCAAATAGCAGACAGAATTTTTGCCCTGTACCTGCATCCCCAAGTGGAGTGAGGACAACATTCGGCTAGATTCAGACACGCGCACCTCACCCAATTCTTTTGTAGTCAAATAACCTGACAACATCCACTGTCCAAGTTCTCACAGAGCTAATTGGCCTTTTTGGAAAGGGTCATTTGGAGAGACGCAAACACTCAGAATTGCAAGCCTTTCAGTTGGGAGAACAGAGAACTAACAAGGAATTAAAATGTTAACTTCACCGTTATAAAACTGCTCAAAACGTGGTCAACAGCATTGAAACATCTTGTATGAATGCTAATAAAATACAGTGCATTAATTTGTGCAAATTGCCCTAATGTAGTTTAAACACGCCAGCTTATTCATGTTTACTGTAACACTCACCCAGTCCAGCAGTCACAACAGCTTTGACTATTAAATCCCCAATGTGATTATTCTCTAAAACCATTAACCCCTCTTCAAAAGGTATTAAGTCGTCACGTGGACTAAAATAGCAAATGAAATCACAGTGGAATGCGACAGCGGAATAACTCCTCTCGGTATCCTCTTTTTAAAAAAAGGACGGAACACTAAATTCAGAATGTAACTATTTTTTAAAAAATAAACGATTCGAAAAACTAAGCATATAACATGCACACCACTAGTACAATCAAACTTTGATATGCTAATTGTCGAGTGTACGGCAATTCAATTGAAAAAGGGTGGGCCTGTTTAGCATTAAGGGGCCCTTTTGTGCTCCTAAAAATTCTTATCTGGTAGTTCTGCAGCATCCCAGGCTCCCGGTGCTGTGAATTTGTCCAATTTACATTCCAAGTTGAATTCCACAACATCAGAGCAACAAATTTCTCTTCAAAAGCTATTTGAACTGATTTCCGACCTTACTCCACGCCACAGACCTTACCTCCAATAGTTAGAAAGGGCAATGGCCTGTGCAGACCAGATATTAGACAATTGCACAACACAGGCAGGTCACAGGAACAGTGGTTAGCACTGCTGCCTCAGCGCCAGGGACCCGGGTTCAATTCCGGCCTTGGGTGACTGTGTACACAGTTTGCACTTTCTCCCCGTGTCTGCGTGGGCTTCCTCCGGTGTCCTCCTGCAGCCCAAAGATGTGCAGATAAGGTGGATTGGCCATGCTAAATTGCGCCTTTGTGCCCAAAACATCAGGTGGGGTTATGGGAATAGGGTGGCGGTATGGACCTAGGTAGAGAGCTCCTTTGGTGGGTCGGTGCAAACTCGATGGGTCGAATGGCCTCCTTCTGTACTGTAGGGATTCTATGAAATCATTAACAAATTCATTGCCGTTGCAGCAGAAACATTTATACACATACTATGTGGTGCGGTTTCATCTGAAGTTGCAACCCAACTGGCTCACTAATGCCCTTTAGCGAAGGAAATCTACCATTCTTACATGCGACTCCAGACTCCCAATTGCCCTCTGAAATGCCCTGGCAATCCACTCAATCACAGTAATAAAGTAAAATCTGAAATAAACAGAAAATGCTACAAAAACACAGCAAGGTCTGGCAGCTAAAGGAGCTAGTTCGGAAGAGTCATGCAGGCTTGAAACGTTAGCTCTCGTGTGTCTCTCTCCACAGATGCTGCCAGACCTGTGAGATTTTTCCAGCATTTTCTGTTTAAACACAGTTGTTACAAACGGCTACGGAAAAGTCCAACCAGCTGAACTACAGCAGTTCAAGGCAGCAGCACACCACCTTCTCACGGGCAAATAGGGATGGGCAACAAATGCTTGTCTTGCCTGGGATACTGCCATCCGATGGAAGATTACATAAAAAAACAAATATAATGGCAAAACAAGCTCAACCCCTCCTCTTACTCCTAGTTCCCATGCAAACTTTGTCACGAGCCGTGGTCATTTTTTTTTTTTGCAAGCAGCACTTCCACCACCTCGGTTGTTTGCAGTACTACCTGGGCAGCAGCGGTCAGTGAGGCAAGGACACCAAAGGCAACACTTCAGTGAAGAAAAGGCTGCACCGAGTTTCAGATGAAACCTTAAACAAGGCCCTCTCTGAATGTAAAACAAAAGCCACATGTCATAACAGGAGAAGCAGGGAGTTCTTTAAGATACACCGGCCAATGTTCATACCTCAAAACAAAAGCAGCGAAGCAGAAGCGGATTAACTCGTCATAATCTGATTTGGTATGCGTAAATCAGCTGCCACCTTTTATTGCAAAAACAGCGACTACATTTAATTGGCTGTGAAATGTTTGGGACATTTTGAAGACATGAATGGTGCTATAAAAATGCAATTTTTTTCTTCCTTTAATGAGCAATTTGTCTCAAGTGAAATTGTCATCTATTGCTTAGGTGATTGAAGTCATATTTCTGTTAACAGTCTGTGCTAACCATATCAGAGAAGCAGCTGGAGCCAGCAGAAAGTCCAACAATATAAGAGAACCGAATGAACAGGAGTGGAGGCATGGTTATTAATCCAATAGATTTTCAACATGAACTATGTGCATGAATTCATATGGAGCAGGAGGAAATGCATAAAGGCAGGAACCTATCTAGCAATCAGACCAGCAAGAGAAAGGCAAAATTATTTTTTTTTTTCTCCCACATCAATGTTCTCCCTCCCTGGTACATTGATCCCTGCTGTGATTCAGTCCAATGACACCTAACATAGAACATTGAACATTACAGCTTAGTACGGGCCCTTCGGCCCTCGATGTTGCGCCGACCCGTGAAACCATCTGAAGCCTATCTGACCTACACTATTCCATTTTCATCCATATGTCTATCCAGTGACCACTTAAATGCCCTTAAATTTGGCGAGTCTACTACAGTTGCAGGCAGGGCGTTCCACACCCCTACTACTCTCTGAGTAAAGAAACTGCCTCTGACATCTGTCCTATATCTACCACCCCTCAATTTAAAGCTATGTCCCCTCGTGTTGGTCATCACCATCCGAGGAAAAAGACTCTCACTGTCCACCCTATCTAACCCTCTGACTATCTTATATGTCTCTATTAAGTCACCTCTCAGCCTTCTCCTCTCTAACGAAAACAACCTCAAGTCCCTGAGCTACAAGCTATGTTTTTGGAGTTTAGAATTTAGACAGCGAGCATCAGTTGGCTACTGGTTTGTGAATAGCATTACTATCCAGCTCAAATATCTGGTCAAATTGACACTATATGCTTACACAATGCAGAGGGCAGCATTAGGTGGCAGGTATGGTAATGTATTGTAATGTTACAAGACTGTTAATAGAGAGATTGGGATTAATAATCCAAAGAATAGAAATTCAAATCCCACCATTTGAATTCAGCAATTTGAGTATTTGAAATTCTGGTTTCAAAATTTGGAAATAGAAAGCTGGTTTCAGTAAAGTGACCATGAAGCTGTCTGGTTGTTGTAATTGTAACTGTCCCTTCTCCATAACTAACCATGGAACTTTCCTAGTCCAGAGAAGCACTGAGGCCCTGGGAATAGGTCACTCAGCTGCTGACTTAGTTCGTTGTCCAGAAAATCCAAGTCACTTTTACACTTTGCCATGGTTTAGTTCACTTCTGGCAAAAGAATCTTTCATTGGAGCAGCAGACTGTAGAATCACAAGAACTAGGTCCATGATCCAGGCACCAGGAGAAAGAAGCCAGGTTAAAGGGTGCAAACACCAATGTTCATGGACTGAGTTTCCCAGTATCCAAACTAAAACAGCCCCAGCGTGGAAACAAAGTTCGGCAAGACAGAAATATTCTAAATTTTGTTTTTAGGCATGTGGATAATAGCCCCTGCATTTTATCGCCCAGTTTCTTGATTTACCTGAAACATGACCTGCCAATAGAACTTCGTGTTGCTTTACACTGTGCACAATCCTAATCAGTAAGATTGATTTTACCTTCAGCTTCCTCCTCCACTCCATGCAGCAGCTCCTGGTCTCTCATCAACCTCCAAAGAATGGCACAGATAAGGGATTTGCAGCGTATAAACAGCCAGGCTAGGCTGTCAGTATTTATGTTCCACACAAGCTTCCTCCCACACTTTCAAAATATCCCTCTATTTCTTTCCTCCCTCGTGCACATATATAGCTTCCCCTATATACATTTGTTATTTAACTCAACCACTCCATGTGGTGGCATGTTTCAGATGCTAACTATTCTCTGGGTAAAGAGGTTCCTTCTGAATGCATTCTTGGATTTATTAGTGACTGCCTATCTTGCTTGAATTCAACTGAAATGAAATATTGAGAGAGGTGCAAAATGGGCGATTGACTCAAGGAGCTGGGATTAACACAGCAAGTGGATGTTTCCATTTGAAAATCTACATGTTCTATTTTAAAAAAAAACATTTTCTCTTCCTTATAATAAGCAACGGCATCAAACATGAGCTCACATCAAACAAATTGAACACTCTGAATTCATATCTTGAGGGGATAAAAGCCTCACTGTCAATGAACAATGCTCAATGAGAGATGATAAACAAGTCAAACAAGGGAGGTCTTGTATCTCAGCATTTTTTCTAAAACATCCCATGAATTTATCAGCAGAACAGGCAGACAATACAAACATGCAACTCGGGGGAAAAAAAATCTGCACATGCAGCATTCAGCCAAACATTGTCCACAATAGAGGAGAGATGGGACATTGCAAGTCACCAACCAGACCAAATATTTCTGCAGTCGTGGGTATATGAATACGCTGACAAAGTTGTTATTCACTCCTAGACTCACTTCAAGCAAAAAACTTGACTTTAATGCAGTAAAATGCCCCAAGACACTTCCAATTGATGCCAAACAAAGCACAATGGTGATATAGGCAGGTGACCAAAACTTGGTGAAGGAGGCAGGTTTTTAAGGAGCATCTTAAAGGAGAGGGAGGTAGAGAGGCAGAGCAGTTTGGAAAGAGAATTTCAGAGTTTCGGTCCTGTTGGTTGGTGATATCTCTCCAGAGATTTGAGGTCCGCTGTGCCGTCCATGTTTATGATACATACAGGAGGCTGGGACCACCGCTTCCCTGTAGATCATGAGCTAGGTGCTGGATTTGAGGTATCGGTCTTTGACCGCTGTTCCTCAGTTGTCCGTAGCTTGCGCTAGTCGATGTTGAATTTCACTGTCAATGTCTGCTCATACCAAGAGGAGGATACCGAGGTATGGGAAATGGTTCACTTTGCCGTGGATCTTGATGGTCAGGTGGGGCAGTTTTGTATGAAAGGAACGGGCTGATAGAGAACCTTTGATTTCTCTGGAGGATGTCCCCAATGGCGTCTGTTTTCCCTACGGCTTCCCTGCCTAACATACCTTTCCAAATTCTGTCCCTCCCGACTCTGGCATTGAAGTCACCGAGGAGGATCAGCTCAGCTCCATTTGTGGTGCAGGACAGTGTTTGGTCAAGGCTGAAGTAGAATGCCTCTTTTGTCTTGTCCGTCACATCTAGGGTCGGGGCATAGGCACTGCCAGCTGTGATGTGCTGCTCCTAGGCCAGGGTGAGCCATAGGGTCTTGAGGCGCTCCCTTGTCCCACAGGAGGATTCATTAAGCCATCCGACCAATTTGTTTCTTTTTACAGCAAAGTTGACCCCATAAATACTACCTTCTTTTTCTGGCTGGCCTTTCCAGAAGGTGTATCCGCCAACTTGCTCTTTAAGCTAGCCTTTTTCTGCCTGTCGTGTCTCGCTCAGGGCGGCGATGTCAATGCTGTAGCGCCGGAGTTCCCAGTTTATGATGAGTGTGACAATTCTACGATTCTATGATAGGGGTCCAGAGGTTCCAGGCCCCAAAATTCATTTGGATGGGTGGAAGATGCAAGGATTCTTTTAACATGGGGTGGTTGTTGCACCACCACACGGTCCCAAAGGAGCGAGGTCTTGGCCCAACGACAGGGAAATCCGAGATGACTGGAGATTGGGTTCTGCTGTGGGACGGGGACTAACAAACACTCGGTCCACAAGTAATCAGCCTGCCCGTCAATGATGTATTTTTTGAAGTGTGTTGTCCCTCTCTGGGAACAGCCAGCATTGGTGATCTCCTCTGCTCTCGCGACTCCCTGGGTGCTTTTGCTCCTCTCGCTGTTCCTTCTCAGCCTTTTTTGTGGGCCCCACACTGTCTGGTCTTGCCCAGATTGGGTACCTGGTGCTCTCGCCACTCCCTGGGTTCTCTCGCTCCTCCTTTTCGGCCTCTTTTCTGGGCCCCATACTGTCTGTCCTTGCCCAGTTCTCTTGCTGCTCCCTCAGCAGACCCCACACATGGGGCAGCTGGGTGACCTCTCGCGTCAGGGAGTCCAGCAATCGTCAAGCTCCAGCTGTTCTCCAACACCCAGACAGCCTCTCCTGTGCCTCTCCTGCTACTCCCTCCACCCCCCACACCCCTCCAATATAATCGACGTATAAATCTCCAACACTAATTTCTAACACTATTTTCTATTCAGCCAACTGAGCAGCACTTCTGTGAATGAAACGGATAACTCAGTTGGTAGTTTGGAACAAAAACATTTTGTTTATTAGCCAAAAGCAACAAGCCAGTGACAGGTTTACAACAACCAGATCCAAACACTCCTGGATGGTATCTGCATAGTCACTTTTAAGAGAAAGCAAGAGAAAGGCTCCTAGGAGTTTTACTAGTGGAAATAACATTTTCTCGTGACATTCATCCTGCGTCAGCCACACAGTTTAAAGTCAAGTCCCAATCTACGTGAACTGCTGAAACAGTTCATTTATTCAGACTGATTTGCAGATTTGTCTCCCACCTTGCACTTGGGCGCATTCCAAAATGCATATTTGTACTGCTGAAGAACATAGTTACAGATTTATTTATTCTTGGGAGGTGGGTTTCACAGACAAGGTTGGCATTTATTGCCCATAACCAATTGCGCCAAGTAACTGTTCTTTACTGTACCACTTATCTGTAGTGTTTTGATACAACTGAGTGCCTTGCTGTGAGCGGGGGCAGTTAAAAGTCAACCATATGAGGGCGGCATGTGGCACAGTGGTTAGCACTGGGACTACAGCGCTGAGGACCCGGGTTCGAATCCCGGCCCTGTGTCACTGTCACAAAGCTTTGACATAGAGTCATCGGACTCGAAACGTTAGCTCTTTTCTCTCCCTACAGATGCTGCCAGACCTGCTGAGATTTTCCAGCATTTTCTCTTTTGTTTCAGATTCCAGCATCCGCAGTAATTTGCTTTTATCTTGTTGTAACAAGGGACGGTCCAGAAATGATAGCGTTACTCCTATTGAGAGCACAAATATTTAGAAACTAATCTGTGACACCACTTTGAACGATCCTTTCACTCCAGCCATGCTTCAGTGAGTAGCACTCATGCACTATGGGAATAAGAGCTGGGGAGTTATCCTACCCAATATTCATACTTCACCCAACACCAAAAAAAACTAATTATTGGATCAGCATCAAACCATCGTTTGTGGGAGCTTGCTGTGCACTACTTCAAAACTACTTCACTGGTTATACAAAGAACATTACAGCACAGGAACAGGCCCTTCGACCCACCAAGCCTGCGCGATCCAGATTCCTTATTTAGATCTATTGCCTAAACGATCTATCTCCCTCTATTCCCCACCCATTCATGTGTCTATCGAGGTACATCTTAAACCTGCCTCCACCACCTCAGCTGGTTACATTAAAAAGGTTACCATTTACTTGGCTACCATCCCTCCACCTGCCTCACCGCCCCTTTCCCACACGCCATCCCATGACCCAAGAGCGAGCAAAGGATAGGTCCCATCTGAGAAAGTGCACAGCAGCCAAAATCTTTAAACTTTCCAGATAAAGGTTCTTGCACTTTTATTTATTCACTCACCAGATCTTAACAATGTTGGCAAGGCCAGCCTTGTTGGGGAAATAGGCAACGACCCATCTGCTTGACTGTCTGCTCGACCACTTCGCTGAATGAGACTCAGCCACCTGGAGTGGAACTGCAGGAAGCAGGAGTCACATGCAGGACAGGTGGGTAAGGCTGGCTGCTTCCCATTCCCTGAACCACACGAGTGACCATTGGACCTCTACTGACAAATTCTGAAGTGCTTTCAAACACCGAATTCATGAGACACACAACTGAAATACAAGTCCGTCTTGTCTGGAAAAGCTATGAAATGGAATTCAATAAATTGAGTAATGTGTGGACTGGCACGAGAAAAATAGCTCAGGAAAATAGCTAGCTGTCATCAAAACGCGACCAGGGATGGGAAGAGAATCTACCATTTTCATCCAAACCTGACCACGTGAGTTTAATCCCCCATTGTGTGGGTGTCTGGTAACTGAAAAAGCAAAAGCATGGATTGTCATAAATACAATCACGCCAATGTCATGTCACAGTGCACTGTAAGAGAACCAATCGGGGGAATGGAAATGGTTTGAGCTACAGTCCACTGTCCTGTGACATATGGCAGAAGAGATTGTGAGCTGGGAAGATCAAACTAACTGAGCTGTAACAAATGACAATGTACTCAGAAACTGCAACTGTGGAACATGTATTCATACAGCACTTCTAATATTATAGAACTCACCAAAACACTTGGAAAATGGCAGGAAAAGTGCCTGGAAACCATGAAAAGATTAGGGTCTCAGCAAAATTAGTCTTATTAATCATCTTAAGCTGCCTAAGAAAATAACATTTAGTCAGCCAGTATTAAGCTTGAGTCCCAAGTAAACCATCTGTTTCTTTGTAATTAGAGGATTAGTGTTCATTTCTTACATAATGCATTCATCAACAAGCAAATCACACTGGAAAAATCACTTGTCATTAATTTGCCTTTAACATGCAAGTCATGAAGTTCAGTAAAATAATGAAACGGAAACATATGCAGAGAGTGACTTGCAAATTTATGAGGAATAAGAGAGTTTGCAGCTTTTTTTGAAAAAGAAACCCATGCCAAGAGTGTCAATACAACTGGCAAACCATTTTTGAAGATTAAGTTTCTGTACCCTTTTTGCAAAGTACAATTAGAATAGTTTCAGCTCAGAAATTAGGAACACAAGTCCCTGAAGCCGCAGCCACAAGTGGAAATTTCCAAATGGAGCCACACAGTCAAGAGGCAGGATAGTTATATTGTACTACTGGCATTGCTGTCCAGTTTTGTATCCAGACCCTTCGCCTACATATTTGCATCAAAGCACATAGCCCAGCTCATAACTGGGATTCGATGACAGCGTGTCAGGGGCAGCAGCAGATGTACCTGAAAATGAGGTGACAACCTGGTGAAGCCAAATACCTTACAGTAGAAGCAGCATGCTATATTCAGAGCTAAGCAATTCCACAACCAATGAATCAGATCACGGTTCTGCAATCCTGCCACACCCAGTCACAAATACTGGTAGCCAGTTAAACAACGAATCAGAGGAAGAGGGTACATGAGCCCAGCCAATTACCGTCCTATCAGCCCACTCTCCATCATCAGCAAAGTGATGGAAGGAATTATCAACAGCACTATCAAGCTGCACTTACTCAGCAATAACCTGCTCACGGACGCTCAGTTTGGGTTCCGCCAGGGTCACTCAGCTCCTGACCTCATTACAGCCTTGGTTCAAACATGGACAAAAGAGCTGAATGCCAGAGATGAGGTGAGAGTGGCTACCCTTGACATCAAGGCAGCATTTGACCCAGTATGGCATCAAGGAGTCCTAGCTAAACTGGAGTCAATGGGAATCAGGGGGGAAACTCTCCGCTGGCTGGGGTCATACCTGGTACAAATGAAGATGTTTGTGGTGGTTAGAGGTCAATCATCTCAGATCCAGCACATCACTGCAGGAGTTCCTCAGGGTAGTGTCCTAGGCCCAAGCATCTTCAGCTGCTTCATCAATGACGTCCTTTCCATCATTAGATCAGAAGTGGGAATGTTCACAGATGACTGCACAATGATCAGCATCATTCGCAACACCTCAGATAATGAAACAGTCCATGTCCAAATGCAGCAAGACCTGGACAATATTCAGGCTTGGGCTGACAATTGGCAACTTACATTCGTGCGACACAAGTGCCAGGCAATAGCCATCTCCTACAAGAGAGGATATACCCATTGCCCCTTGACATTCAATGGCATTACCATCGCTGAATCCCCCACAATCAGCATCCTGGGGTTACCATTGATCAGAAACTGAACTGGAGGGCAGCACGGTGGCACAGTGGTTAGAACTGTCGCCTCATGTCGCCGAGGTCCCAGGTTCGAACCCGGCTCTGGGTCACTGACCGTGTGGAGTTTGCACATTCTCCCCGTGTCTGCTTGGGTTTCGTCCCCAGAACCCAAAGATGTGCAGGGTAGGTGGATTGGCCATGTTAAATTGCCTCTTAATTGGCGAAAATGTATTGGGTAGTCTAAATTTAAAAACAAACAAACAAACTGGACAGCCATATAAATACTGTGACTACCAGAGCAGCAAAAAGGCTGGGAATCCTGCGGCAAGTAACTCACTTCCTGACACCCCCCCAAAAGGCACAAGTCAGGAGTGTAATGGAATACAGTACTATCCACTTGCCTGGATGAGTGCAGCTCCAACCACACAAGAAGCTCAACACCATCCAGGACAAAGCAGCCTTCCCTTCCACAAACAGTCACTCCCTCCATCACTGACGCACAGTCACAACACCTTCCAAACCCACGACCTCTACCATCTAGAAGGACAAGAGCAGCAGATACCTGGGAACCCCACCACCTGGAAGTTCTCCTCCAAGGCACTCACCACCCTGACTTGGAAATATATCGCCATTCCTTCAGTGTCGCTGGGTCGAAAACCTGGAACACCCTCCCTAACAGCACTGTGGGTGTACCTACGCTTCAGGGACTGCAGCGGTTCAAGAAGGCAGCTCACCACCACCTTCCAAATGACAACTAGGGATGGGCAATAAATGCTGGCCTAACCAGCGATGTCCACATCCCAGAAATTAATTTTTAAAAACAGTTGCAAAAGACAAGGCTCAAGCATTTGCAACCACCTTCAGCCAGAAATGCTGAGTGGATAATGCATCTTGGCCTCCTCCCTCGGACCCCAACATCACAATGGCCACTCTTCAACCAATTAGATTCACTCTAAGTGACACCAAGAAACAGCTGAAAGCACTGGGATACAGGAAAGGCCATGCCCCTGACAATACCCCACCTATAATACTGACGGCAGAGAAGGTCATGCCCCTGACCATATCCCAGCTATAATACAGAAGGCTTGTGCTCCAGAAGTAGCTGCACCCCTAGCCAGGCAGTTCAGGCACAGCTAAGAGTGCTCCCACACTTACCACTGGCGTCCCCAAAGAGCAATCAATGGTTCCCCCCGTATTTCCCATTTACACATTGTCCCTTGGCAACATCATCCAAAGACAGTTTTAGTTTTCACACATACATTGACAACACCCAACTCTAGCACACCACAAACTCTTCCTCCGCTGTCTCCAAATTGTTGGACTGCTTATCGAACATCCAGTACGAGATTAACTAAATTTTGACAAGCCCGAAGGAACCATCTTCAGTTCTCACTGTAAACTCTGTTCCCGGACCACTGACTCCATCCCACTACCTGCCAACTGTTTGAGTCTGAATCAGACGGTTTGTAACTTGGCGGAATATCTGACCCCGAGCTAAGCTTCCAACCACAAATCCTCACCATCATTAGGGCCACCTATTTCCGCCCCAGTAGCACTGTCTGACTTTGTCCCTATTTCCATTAACCTGCTGCTGAAATTGTCATAGAATGTTATGCCACTGTTACCTCTTGCCTTTGTTACCTCTCGGCGTGACTATTCTAGCATACTGCTGGCCAGTCTCTCCCACTGTACAAAGAGATTGCCTTGGTGACCAGCTCAATGCTGATCACTCAACCAACATCCCAAAGACAGATTCTGTTCATAATCACATGTCTGTTTGTGGGAGCTTGGTGGGCACAAATTGTCTGCCACACTTCTTCTTTTACAATAGTAACTAGACTTCAATAGGACTTCATACACTTTAGGAATTATATCGGGCCTCAGCGAGAATACAGAAGAGATATATTAGAATGTCACCAGGGATGAGGGTCATCAATTATGTGACAATGCTGGGGTTATTCATAGAGCAGAGAAGGTTAGGAGATTCAATAGAGGTGCGCAAAGTCATAAACAGATTTGATAGAATAAATGAGGAACTGTTTCCAGTGGCATAACATTCTATGACAAGGAGAGACAGATTGAAGTTCATTGCAATATTAGGAAGCTTATTTACATAGCGTGTTGTTGTGATCCAACATGCTGCCTGAATGGGTGGCAGAAACAGATTCAACAGCAATTTCAGAACAGGGAAAATTGTCCCCAAGGAGTTAAAACCTTGGCTGATTTTTCTGCTCAGTGATCGAGGGAAATCGAAACAAAAAGTGTAACCACCGTTCAACAATTCAACTAATAGACCAAAAGACTATAAACCGAAATATCGCGGTCTACACCACTCAATTTCATACCACAAGATCCTAATTTGGAAACCACAATTACAAAACCAACCACTAAGTCAAGTCAACATGCAATTACATATCTGTATTCTCTCCCTTTTCAAACCAAAAAGGCACACACACTCAAATTTCCAAATTGGGCAAAGTGCTTCCAGTAGGGATTTGGATGGGGAGGGGGGTCGGAGAAAGATAATTTATTGCAGTCTCTTCCAAGATCCAAGCTGCTTATAATCAGGCTGATTCACCAAGATGAATTCATGTTGCATAGTGAGGCTACAACCTTTCACGTTAATACAAACTGAAAACAGACTATTACTGTGTTTTAGGCGACAGACACAGCTCACTAAACATCCCAAATCCTTCCCTTCATGCTGCACAAGTGGCTTCAACAAGAATGAGAAAAGCGAGGGAGCCTGGGAGTAAATTTGCCAACAGCCAGAATTGCTCACCTCAGTCTGCCATTTGCCCGGTTTCTTGTTCCTCGCAGGCTGGAACAGAAAGAGGAGCTGAGGAAATCTACATCTGCTCAGCACAGGGACCCACTCAACAGGCTGGGAAAACAGACACACTTTGCGCTTCGGTAACAACCTTCTAGACCATGGGACAACCCAATCAGGTACTTTTCAAAGCGAATCACTGTTGGAAAGAAGCAAACAACAGGCAGCTCCCACACACGACAGGAACATAAACGGGACCATTTGTTTTAGGGATATTGATCGAGGGACAAATGTCCAGGACAGCGGGAAGAATTACCATGTTCTCCAAAATAAACTGGCAGCAAGGTAACACAGTGGTTAGCACTGTTGCTTCACAGCTCCAGGGTCCCAGGTTCAATTCCTGGCTTGGGTCACTGTCTGTGCGGAGTCTGCACGTTCGCCCCATGTCTGCATGGGTTTCCTCCGGGTGCTCCGATTTCCTCCCACAGTCCAAAGATGTGCGGGTTAGGTGGATTGGCCATGCTAAATTACCCTGAGTGTCCAAAAAGGTTAAGTGGGGTTACTGGGTTACGGGGATAGGGAGGTGGTGTGGGCTTGGGTAGGGTGCGCTTTCCAAGGGCCGGAGCAGACTCGATGGGCCGAATGGCCTCCTTCACCACTGTAAATTGTATGAAAATGTCCAGTTCCACGCATTCCGTTATGTGTTTTAATACTCAAAGAGCAGGCAAATTCTCCCTCGTGTTCTGGCTAATATTCATTTCTCAAACCTCACTAAAGAAACAGACTGTGTTTTCAATTATGTCAGTTGATTGGGGGTTCTTGCTGTGCACAAATTGGCTGCCACATTCCCTACACCAGTGACTACACTTCAGCAGGTGAAGTATTTTGGGGCATTGAGAAATGTGCTACATAAATGTAAGCGCTGCTTTATTAGTATGAGTGATTTCATGGAGGTGATTAAAATTGCAACAGGTAGGAGTGAGTAGTCACAGATTGTGTTGAATGATCGAGAAGTCTAAAACAAACAGACATTAATGAGATTTAGGAGCCAGTAGGAGAAAGTGTTTTTTAAAATAAATCTAGGATATCCAATTAATTTTTACCAATTAAGGGGCAATTTAGCATCGCTAATTCACCTACCCTGCACATCTTTGGGTTGTGGGGGCGAAACCCACGCAAACACGGGGAGAATGTGCAAACTCCACACGGACAGTGACCCAGAGCCGGGATTGAACCTGGAACCTCGGCGCTGTGAGGCAACAGTGCTAACCACTATGCCACCATGCTGCCCCTGAGAAAGTTTTTTTTTAAGGATAGATAAATAGTGTGGTTGAAAGATTAGGGAATTAAGGGATGCAACTAAAAGAAGGCACGTGGGATGATCAGATGGCTGGTTTCTGTGCTGTAATTTATGCACATGTGCACCTAATCAATGCTACATATAAAAACTGTCGGAGAAAGCAACAGATCTGTTGCCTAAATCTTTCTTTCCCCCTTACCTGCCGAATCCAGCATTTGGACACAGTCTCGGCTGGCATATCAGCGTGATGCTGAGTGAGTGTTGTACTGCCAGAGATACCATCTTTCAGGATTGTGTTCATAAAAACTCCCGTCAACAGACGGTCTGCTAATGTGCTGACCAGCATCTATCGATCAATAGCCACCACTAGACATTGGCTGGGAATTTATCTTATAACAGTTTGTGGGACATTCCTTTGCTTAAATTGGGTGACAGATTTACCCATTTGACTTGTAACAATGTTCCAAATATTAATTAATTGGCTGTGAATAATTTTCTGATGCCCTGGAGGATATGAAGGGTGCCATACAAACATACAAAATGAGCAGGCAAAGGTCCATCATGCCTGCCTCACACGAAGATGGCAAAACACTTCTCTTTCCCTGGCCCCTAACCATCAAGGTAACAGAAATTCATCCAGGGCCAATAAGAGAAAACCTCAACTTCATTAACCTCCTTGGGCGATCAAAATCAGTCCCGATTCAAAAGCAGGGGTCTCGGCAAGACAAGGAACCGATAGTGAAAAGCGTCGTGTTGTGTAAACAGCTGCAATATCAGCCAGGGACAGCCAGTGAAAAAACTATCTGACAGCAGACATTTCCTTAGCCAACCACAACAGCACCAGTACATTCCAAGGGTGCACTATCTTTAGTCACAAAAGCACACATGTGTCATACTTATCCTAGAGACAGGCAACTAGAGACTAGCAAACCCTGACTGAACCAGTCTCTTCCAAAAAATCCTTTGACAAACATTGTGCCACAAGTTACTTGAGAAGACCTCCCCGCCAATCCTGAAGGTACAGGATCATGCCGGGAGGCTTATCCACGAGAGATGAAGGCTCCTGGCACCATTCAAGCTAAATGTTCACTTTTTGAACGGCTCACAAACAAAGAGGGCACAGGTTAAAGATTAGGATATTAGTGGCAAGAGAAGTCAGGTGAAAGATATAAATTTGTAGAAATGTCCAATATTAGCTACCAGGAAAGGTCTATGAAGCGAAGCTATGAAGCATTGAATGTCAGGAGGCACTTTAATCTATTTCTTGGGAGAAAAGGGGATGCGAGATGTGGCAAGGTGGTGGGGTGAGAGGTGTAGCAAGATGGTAGACAGGTAGAATTAAAGAATAGTGAGGCGGCATGGTTGGTTTGTCAGAAGGAATGGTTTGTTCTGCCCAATGTGCTCATCCTGTTCCTAATGATTTAGACTGGTCAAAAAATGTTACAGCCATACAGTAAGCGGTGGGCACACATATACATTCTTCTTCATTTAAGTACTCATTGAAACAGCACATGGTTAGTGCTTCAGCTGCCTTGCTACAGTCCTGAACTCAAATCAGCTGGCAATGAAGAATCATTCATTCTGATTCATAAATCACTAACTACTAAAACCCTACTTGTCGAGATATAAACGGTTAAGCAATTCACATTCAAAGCACTTTAGCTTGAAGTGTGCTTATTTACCTGGGCGCTTGACAGAACTAGTTTACATGTGCACTAACCAACTATACCCATTGCATAATTTCAACTGATCCCTGCAATTCACTTCAAGGTCACTATAACCTAACAGAATGCCCACCTCACAATCATTTTATAGGAACATAGGATGAGTGGGCCATAAAGCTTTGAAGCTTCATTCAAACTAATCAGCCACCTCTTAAAGCCATTTCCCCCACTATTCCCGATGCCATTAATATAAAGAATTTCTGTTTTGAGCACGCTCAATGATTGATCACAGCCCTCTGGCTAGAGAATTTCAAAGATTCACCACCCTCTTGAGTGAAGAAATCACCTCATCGCAATCTTAAATGGTCTGTCCCTTATTCTGAGACTGTGTCCCCTGGTTCTAGACTCACCTGCCAGGGGAAACATATCCACATCTACCTTGGCACTTCCTGTAAGAATTTTGTGTTTCAATGAGATCACCTCTTAATTCTTCAAAACTCGAGTGAATACAGACCCAGTCTCCTCAATCTCCCTTCCCTTCATAGGACAATCCCGCCATCCCAGCAGTTAGTCTGGTCTGTTGTTCTCCCTCTATGGCAAGTATACCCGTCCTTAGATAAAGGAGATCAAAACCATGCACAATATTCCAGGTGTGGTCTCATCAAGGCTCTAAACAATTGCAGCAAGGTATCTTTACTCCTGCACTCAAATCCCCATGATGAAAGCCATTTGCCTTCCTAATTGCTTTCATTATCTTTATTAGTTGGGGCTAGGTGCCCAGGTAAAGGTGAATACTCAAAACTGAAGTGCTTTCAACGTGAGCTGTTTAGCCATTTGAAATGAAATGAAAATCGCTTATTGTCACAAGTAGGCTTCAAATGAAGTTACTGTGAAACGCCCCTAGTCGCCACATTCCGGCGCCTGTTCGGGGAGGCTGGTAGGGAATTTGTGTCTCCCACAAATAGAATTTTGCAACTCCTAACCTACAGATCTGAATGAATGCTTCTTCCAGGATTGTGCACGGCGACAGAAACACTAAGTGTGTCGTTTCAGTGAGTATGTCAACCAGGAAGAATATTGTTGCTGTTAGAAAGAGCACTGTGGATGAAGTATTAAACTCACCTGCAATACCGCCGCATGAACACTCTGGTGACATTCACCATGTCAGTGGGTAGCATTATCACCTCCGTCTCAGAGGTTTGTGGATTAAAGTCTCACTCAAGTCTCCAGCTATTATCTAGGATGAAACCCCAGACCAGTACTGAAGAAGTGCTGCACGAGGGATGCACTGTTTTCCAGATGAGGCAATTTGAGGCCCCATCCGCTCTTTAAGTTGGATGGAAAAGATTGCACAACATTATCTTAAAGATCAGGGGAGTTCCCCCCAGTACAGCAGGGATGTCTTGCTGAAATTATATTGGACCTTGATGAGGCCATACCTGGAATATTGTGCCGTTTTGGTCTCCTTATCGGAGGAAGGATACTCTTACTTATGGAGGGAGTGCAGCAAAGGTTTTTCAGACTGTTCCTGGGATTGCGGGACCAACGTATAAATCGGCTAGAATTGCATTGGCTAGGGCAGCACAGTGATTAGCACTGGTCCGATCCCAGCCCTGGGTCACTATCCATGTGGGGCTTGCACAGTCTCCCTGTGTCTGCGTGGGTCTCACCCCCACAACCCAAAGATATGCAGGGTAGGTGAATTGACGACACTAAATTGCCCCTTAATTGGGTAAAAAAGAACTGGGTACTCTAAATTTAAAAAAAACAAAAGGAGTTCAGAAGAATGAGGATGGATCTCATAGAAACCTTTAACAGGACAAGACAGGGTAGAGGCAAAAAGGATGTCCCAGATGGTGGGGGCGTCCAGAACAGAGGGTCACAGTTTGAGGAAGGCCATTTAGGACAGAGATGAAGAGAAATTTTGTCAGATTGGTCAGCCTCTGAAATTCATTATCACAGGAAGTAGTTGAGGCCAAAACATTGTATGTTTTCAAGAAGCAGTTAGATGTAGGACTTGGGGCGAAGGTGATGAAAGGATATGGGGGGAAAGGTGGGATTAGGCTATTGAGTTGGATGATCAGTCATGATCATAATGAATGGCAGAGGAGGCTCGAAGAGCTGAATGGCCTCCTGCTGCTCCTATTTTGTATGTTTAATATTCATCCCTCGCTGTCATTGCTAAAACAGATGATTTGGTCATTATCACACTGCTATTAGTGGAGGGTTTGCTATGCACAATTTGGCAAGTTACAACAGTAACTACACATCAAAGAGTACTCCATTGGCTGTAAATGGAGCCAAGTGTTTTTGGATGCCCTGAACACACAAACAAGCTATTGAAATGCAAATTTTCCAAGTTTTTTCATTTCAGTGTCTGGTCTAACACAGGGAGATTGGGCACTTGGGACAAGGTATTAAAAAAAGAGCTGCCAGGGGAACACAGTGGCTAGCACTGCTGCCTCACGGCACCGAGGGCCCAGGTTCGATCCCAGCTCTGGGTCACTGTCCATGTAGAGTTTGCACATTCTCACCGTGTTTGCGTGGGCTTCACCCCACAACCCAAAGATGTGCAGGCTAGGTGGATTGGCCACGCTAAACTGCCCATTAATAGGAAAAAATGAACGGGGTACTCTAAATTTTATATTTAAAAAAAAGAGCTGCCTTCACACAACTGTATTCCAGCACAAGTCAGCAGTGCTGGAAGAGATGAATGGGAAAAGGGAAGGAAAATGGAAAGGAAGGTCAATAACGCATACAGTGCAAACTACAGGTGGAGACAAATTATATTGAATGAAGTGTACAGTTGAATTGACACCGAATAACACAACACAGTATAGCATTAATTGAAAGGTTTTTTTTTAAATGCAGATGAGCCATTGATTGTTGAAAATTTTGGATAGACTTGTTCATTTTTGCATGTTTCAAATTCACCTAACAACTTTCACTAGCTTCGTAACAAATTTGTCATTTCAGTGCAAAATTCCTCGTAGTGCAGACAAGACAGTAATTCAGGTGAATGTCACCAACAAAATATAAATCAGGGTATGAGAGGATACGCAAACAAGGAGGAATTGCTAATTGAGGGACAATACACTGACAAGCCTGTCCTTCTGTGAAGCGGAAGTGCAGAAAGCTCCTTACCCGGTCTGGCCTACATGCAACTCCAGACCCACAGCCGTGTGGTTGACTCTTAATGGCCCTTGGGGATGGGCAATAAATACTGGCCCACCCAGCGATGTCCACACCCCACAGACAATTTTTTTTTAAAAGCTTGTCTAGCTGCTCATACTGAGTCTAGAAAAGCATTTGTGCTGCATGGGGCAGGGGTAGAAAGAGTTATAGGAGGAAGAGGAATTCCTGGAGCATTGAGAAGGTTTGGCAATTCAGCCACCAACCTGCAGACACCGTCAAAATGGCATTCACCGGCAAAAGCACTTTTTTTTTTAAATCCTGGTTTGAAAATTAAGATCTCTGTGCACCAATCCCTCCTGAACCAGCCTGCTCCATTCAGTCTCCATTCCAGCTGATAAATTAGCACAGCGCAACACAGTGAAGGACCACAAAGCAGCATATCCTGACCACACATCCCCTCCACAGTTCACCTGTGATACCAGAAACTTATTTCCTCACCGGGAGGGAGGAATAATGTGATGGAAGTTTTACAAAGAACACAATAAGATTCCTTAAGAGTCTAGTGGTTTAATGCACCACGTTCTATGATGTTAAGTCATTCAGACAGGGGTGGCACAGTGGCGCAATGGTTGCACTGCTGCCTATGGCGCTGAGGACCCGGGTTCGATCCTGGCCCCACTGTCTGTGTGGAGTTTGCACCTTCTCCCCCTGTCTGCGTGGATTTCACCCCCACAACCCAAAGATATGCAGGATAGACGGATTGGCCATGCTAAATTGCCCCTTAATTGGAAAAAATAATTGGATTCTCTTACATTTTTTTAATAAAGTCATTCAGATAGACAGTCCAAAGTTAAATTAAGGCCGGCATGGTGACACAGCTGCCTCACAGCACAAGACACCCGGGTTCAATTCCGGCCTCGGGTTACTTTTTGTGGAGTTTGCACTTTCTCCCCATGTCTGCGAGGGTTTCCTCCGGGTCCTCCGGTTTCCTCCCACAGTCCAAAGATGTGCAGATTAGGTGGATTGGCCATAATAAATTGCCTCTTGGTGTCCATGGATGTGCAGGTTAGGTTGGGTTACGGAGATGGAGATGAGGTGGGGATTGAGACTAGGTCGGGTGCAAACGCATACACTGTAGGAATTCTGTGGTTCTACTCTATTCACAGCCCCAGGGTCCCAGGTTCGATTCCAGGTTTGGGTCATTGTCTATGTGGAGTCTGCATGTTCTCCCAGTGTCTGGGTGGGTTTCCTCCGGGTGCTCCGGTTTCCTCCCACAAGTCCCAAAAGACGTGCTATTATTTGAATTGGACATTCTGAATTCTCCCTCTGTGTACCCGAACAGGCGCCGGAATGTGGTGACTAGGGTCTTTTCACAGTAACTTCATTGCAGTGTTAACGTAAGCCAACTTTGTATTCCAGTCAGTCTAATGAGGGAGAAGTGAAGTCGGCCAAGGTTCCTGCTGTTCAGCATTATTCAGTACTCCTAACAAACCTTGCAGTTATATAGTACCTTTAATATCATTATGTCTCCTGCTAACGCAAGACAGCTGCGCAAGGTGGCCACTGATATCTGTCTGCTCACGCGCAGAAAACCAATGACATTCTTAACAGAAGCGTGAAAGGTTTTTGGGGCAAGCAGAAATGTGGGATTGAGGTTACAATCAGATCAGCCATGTTCTTATTGACTGGCAAAGCAAGCTCGAGGGGCTGAATGGCCTATACATGCCGCTAATTCGTATGCTTTTTATTTATTAAGGTTTATTGTCACCTGCACCAAGCTACAATGAACAATATTGTTGTGTACAGTTCAGGCTGATCGGCCCATACATGAAAACATAGAACATACGATAAATACACAATGTAAATACATACAACGGACATCGGGTGAAGCATACAGAATATAGTGCTACAACTGTAGAGAAGGTTACATAGAAAGATCAATTCAGTCTATAAGAGGGCCATTCAGGAGTCTGGAGCAGACAAAACATTATCAGCCTAAACGTTACTCAGATCCACTTATTGGGACAAATGGCCAAAAGTTTGTCCAAAGAGGTAGGTTTTAAGAACTATCTTAAAGGAAGATAGTTACGGAGAGGTTTAGGGAGGGACTCCAGAGGTCAGGGGCTTGGCGGCGGAATGTACAGCTACCAATGGTCGAGCGATAAAAATTTTGAATACTTATGGGGCCTGAGACAGAAGGGATTGTCACGCAGGAGAGGTTAGAGATAGGGAGGCATGTTGCCAGACTGGTGGAGGTTAGGAACAGGAGGAGAGTTGTCAGACTGAAGATGGTTACAGAGGTGCGGGGAAGTTGCAGAGGCTGGAAAAGATGAGAGAGAGATGTGTTGGGGGGCAGGATTTGTAGGGGCTCAAGGAGGAATGGAGATAGGGAGGATGATGGGGAGCAATTATGGAAGCTGGAACTTCCATAAGTTCCATGGGGGGGGGGGGGGGGGGGGGGGGGGGGGGCCAATTCACGTACCCTCCACATCCTCTTGTGTTGTGGGGGTGAAGCCCACACAGACAGGGGGAGAATGTGCGGACTCCGCATGGACAGTGACCCGGGATCAAACCCGGCTCCTCAGCGCTGTGAGGGGCAGCAGTGCTAATCACTGCGCCACTGTGCCGCCTGATAACATTCATTTCTAAGCAGTATTCGGCAATTTCTTTTATTTTTCAATGGCATGTGGACATCACAGGGAAGGCCAACATTTGGTACCCATCCCTCACTGCCTTTCTGACAAAGAGTCAACCAGTCTCAAAGAACAAAGAAAAGTACAGCACAGGAACAGGCCCTTCAGCCCTCCAAGCCTGCGCCAACCATGCTGCCCGTCTAAACTAAAATCTTCTACACTTCCGGGGTCCGTATCCCTCTATTCCCATCCTATTCATGTATTTATCAAGATGCCCCTTAAATGTCACTATCGTCCCTGCTTCCACCACCTCCTCTGGCAGCGAGTTCCAGGCACCCACTAGCCTGTGTAAAAACCTTGCCTCGTACATCTCCTCTAAACCTTGCCCCTCGCACCTTAAACCTATGCCCCATAGCAATTGACCCCTCTACCCTGGAAAAAGACTCTGACTATCCACTCTGTCTATGCCCCTCATAATTTTTTAGACCTCTATCAGGTCGCCCCTCAATCTTCTTCGTTCCAGTGAGAACAAACCAAGTTTATTCAACCTCTTCTCATAGCTAATGCCCTCCATACCAGTCAACATCCTGGTAAATCTCTTCTGCACCCTCTCTAAATCCTCCACATCCTTCTGGTAGTGTGGCGACCAGAATTGAACACTGTACTCCAAGTGTGGCCTAACTAAGGTTCTATACAGCTGCAACATGATTTGCCAATTTTTATACTCAATGCCCCGGCAAATGAAGGCAAGCATGCCGTATGCCTTCTTGACCACCTTCTCCACCTGTGTCGCCCCTTTCTGTGACCTGTGGACCTGTACACCAAAATATTTCTCACTGTCAATACTGTTGAGGGTTCTACCATTCACTGCATATTCCCTACCTGTATTAGACCTTCCAAAATGCATTACCTCACATTCGTCCGAATTAAACTCCATCTGCCACCTCACCACCCAAGTCTCCAAATGATCTAAATCCTGCTGTATCCTCCGACAGTCCCAATCGCTATCCGCAATTCCACCAACCTTTGTGTCGTCTGCAAACTTACTAATCTGAACAGTTACATTTTCCTCCAAATCATTTATATATACTATGAACAGCAAAGGTTCCAGCACTGATCCCTGCGGAACACCACTAGTCACAGCCCTCCAATCAGAAAAGCACCCTTCTATTGCTACTCTCTGCCTTCTATGACCTAGCCAGTTCTGTATCCACCTTGCCAGCTCACCTCTGATCCTGTGTGACTTCACCTTTTGTGCCAGTCTGCCATGAGGGACCTTGTCAAAGGCCTTACTGAAGTCCATATAGACAACATCCACTGCCCTACCTGCATCAATCATTTTTGTGACCTCCTCGAAAAAATCTATCAAGTTAGTGCGACACGACCTCCCCCTTCACAAAACCGTGCTGCCTCTCGCTAATATGACCCCTTGCTTCCAAATGGGAGTAGATCCTGTCTCAAAGAATTCTCTCCAGTAATTTCCCTACCACTGACGCAAGGCTCACCGGCCTGTAGTTCCCTAGATTATCCTTCGGACCCTTCTTAAACAAAGGAACAACATTGGCTATTCTCCTGTCCTCCAGGACATCACCTGGAGACAGTAAGGCTCCAAAGATTTCTGTCAAGGCCTCAGCAATTTTCTCTCTTGCCTCCTTCAGTATTTTGGGGTAGATTCCATCAGGCCCTGGGGATTTATCCACCTTAATATTTTTCAAGACGCCCAACACCTCGTGTTTTTGGATCTCAAAGTGACCCAGGCTATCTACACACCTTTCTCCTGTCTCAACATCCACCAATTCCTTCTCTTTGGTGAATACTGATGCAAAGTATTCATTTAGTACCTCGCCCATTTCCTCTGGCTCCACACATAGATTCCCTCCCCTATCCTTCAGTGGGCCAGCCCTTTCCCTGGCTACCCTCTTGCTTTTTATGTACGTGTAAAAAGCCTTGGGGTTTTCCTTAACCTTATTTGCCAATGACTTTGCGTGACCCCTTTTAGCTGTTCTGACTCAAAACATTAGCTCGGTTCTCTCTCTACCGGAGCGGTCAAGCCTGCTGAGATTTTCCAGCATTTTCCATTTTTGTGCCCTTCAACTAAGTGGCTTGCTCGACCACTGCAAAGTGCAGTTCAGAGTCAACACATTGCTATGGGTCTAGAAGCACATGTAGGCCAGCCCGGGTAAGGACGGCAGAGTTAGTGAAGCAGGTAGGCTTTCTCCACGGTTGATGATAGTTGTCGTGGCCACCATTACTGAGAGGAGCTTTACTTTAAGAATTATTAACTGAAATTAAATTCCATCTGCTGCCGTGGTGGGATTTGATTCTGTGCCCCAAAGTGTTAGTCTGGTTCTCCGGATTACTAGTCCAGTGACTCCACTACGTCACCCTCCCTGTACAGACAGCAATCTATCTCAAACACTGGGCCACACGGCCTATACAGACACGTGTGGGTTTGCTCTGACATACTGGGGACTAAGAGTCCAACTGGCTGTTTATTACGGGTGCCTGAATTTAGTCCTAAAATAAGCCATTATAAACAGGTTTCCCTGTGCTGTGGCCAGACAAGCATCATCTAACCATTCTGGAATGCCTGGACGATTGCCCAAGATTCTGCCAGTAACACTGACTTACAGTTCCCGTTGCCTAAAAATCATTTCACAGACAGTCTACCTCTCCCGTGCTCATTCATATCCAAAACAGTGGATCCAACCGACAGTAACTGGACACAGCTGCGTCACTGTCATCTGGCAACCCATTATTCTGTTGGAATAGTTCACTTTCTGTCCTCTTCCCAAACACATCTTGCATCTAGATAGGGGCTTTAAAGTAAACATTGCCATATGCTTCACCAACATGTTATCAAACAGAATATGGCACTCAGCCCCACACGGGAGGTATCGTCACAGTTGACTTAAACCTTCAGCTAAGACGCAATAACACATAAGGAGCATCTTAAAGAATTAAAGGAGGGCGCTGTGGTTCAGGGAGAGAATTCCAGTGCTCGGGGCGCAGGCAGCTGAAGGCATGGTCACCAATAATGGAATGATTCAAAATCAGTGATGCCCAAGAGGCCAGAGAAATTTGAAACCGAGGCGGGTACCAGACCAGGTGCCAATGTAGGCCAGCGAGTACAAGGGTGATGGCTGATTGGGACTTGTTGCAGGCTCGGCTATATTAATCAGATCAGTTCGACATTCTGAGGCTACTAATGACCAGAAACCTATCTGGGTCAGCCATTTAAATACTGCGGTTACGGGAGTAGGCCAAAGGCTGGAATCCTTCAATCAGTAACTCACCCCCTGACTCCCCAAAACCTGTCTGCAATCTACAAGGCACAAGTCAGGAGTGCGATGGAATACTCTCCATTTGCCAGGATCAGAGCAACTCCAACAACATTCAAGAAGCTCGACACCAACAATGACAAAGCCCAATTGATTGGTACCCCACCCACCTCCTTGAACATTCACTCCCTTTGCCCACTGACCTACAGCGACAGCAGTGTGTACCATCTACAGATAATCCTGCAGCAATTCGCCACGGTTCCTTCAACAGCACCTTCCAAACCCATGACCACGTCCACAAGGGTAGCAGATACTTGGGAACCCCACCCCCTGCAAGTTCCCCTCCAGGCCACACACCATCCTGACTTGGAAATACATCGCCGTTCCTTCACTGTTGCTGGATCGAAATTCTGGAACTCCCTCCCTAACAGTCTGTGGGTTACAGCGGTTCAATGCAGTTACTCACTGCCTTCACAAGGACAATTAGGGATGGGCAACAAATGCTGGCCCAGCCAGCGACAGCCACATCCCATGATCGAATAGAAAAATAAGTGGTGGTGATTGTCCACTGACACTGACCAGCATTTATAAAACATGAAACAAAGCCAGATGGAACAAATTTCGTAAGAACTGAACAAGCCTATCACATGCTTTACATTGCAGGAATGAGATGAGGTCACAAGTTCCATGAAGCAATGCTGTACGGTTTATTTCTAGAACGGAAACAAGGAATTTGAATGCTGTATAACTATCGAGTTGTCAGGATAGTAGCAGGTGAATTCTATCACTGTGCTCCTTTCTGCACAGTGATAGAATTTTCTCTTTGACTTCAACGCTAAAAGCATCCTCCTCCTGGCAGCTGTTCTCCACCCCATACGTGACCCAATTCTCTCTCACTGACCACAAGAGCAAAACCAGCAGGATTGAAAGCCATGATGCATTGATCGAGTTTGCCTTTCACAATCTGCCATTCAATTCTGTACCTACCAATTGCATTGCGCTCTGTGATGCAGGTTTGTGCTGGGAGTGATATCACCTGTTTTACTGTGGATGTACCAAAGGGAATTGAGGGGAACACTGAAATCGCACCCTGTACATCTCAGCATCAGAAATTTTCACAGTAACATCGCCATGGCAAAAGGTTCCACCAATAACCTAGGCGCTTTTGAGGATCTGTGCCAGAGGACCAAAGAAGGTCCATAGCTCGATCCCACCCTGTGATGAATTAGTTGAATGGCGACATTAACCGTGGGACCTGTAGCACAATTGGTTTCGGCATCCTTAGCTTAACCAAGGAAGGAAGGAGGTAAATCAGGATGGTTCTTGATAGTGGGTGAGAGTGTACAGGTCAGGGAGGTTAAAGCGGGTGATATACTTCCCAATAAAAACAGTTGACATTCATTATACCCACAGGGTTACATGGAGAATCATCATCCGAATAATTAACAAAAGCTCAAGTCAGCAAGTGGGGGGGGGGGCAAAAAAAAGGATCAGAGAAACGAGGGCATTTTTGTACTCCGAGCAGTGAAAACTGTCAAAGGCCTCGATTTGGAGAGGTCCACTGCATGTGCTCATTATTTAAAATCTTTTCAGCTGTGTATTCTGTAAATTAGACAATTTAAACTTAAATTCTGTAACGTTGCCAAACCTTTGAGACTTCTTGAATGATGTAATGAATAAAAATTCTCCAGATAAAATTCAGGGAGGCTTTTTTTTTTTTTTGCAACTTGTGCAATCCTGTAGGATTTCAGCTTCCGACAAAGCTAATCTGATAGCAAGATGAGAAGGGTCTACAAAACAAATGATCTCACTTTTACTCAACATTTTCAAGTGAAACCCAAGGAAACTGATTGGTTTCTCAGCTGCTAATGCTGGTGGATTACTAGATCACAGTAACAAGAGTAATAATTCAGCCCCTCAAGCTAATTCAGTCATTCCATTTGATGATTGATATGTATCTTAACATTTTCTAATGCCTTGATGCCATAATCCTAAATATCCTTAACTAGCAAAAAATAACTTTGATCAAAAACTTAAATTTTTCATACAGACCATCAGGTTAAAACAAAGAACAATACAGCACAGAAACTGGCCCTTCAGCCCTCCAAGCTTGTACCGGTTATGATACCAATCTTTGCCAAAACCCTCAGCACTTCCTTGTCCTGTATCCCTCTATACCCATCCTATCCATGTGTTTGCCAGGATGCCTTTTGAACGCCGTTAATGTATCTGCTTCAACAACCTCCCCTGGCAACGCGTTCCAGGCACTCACCACCCTCTGCATAAAAGACCTGCCTCGCACATCGCCTCTAAACTTTGCCCCACGGACCTTAAACCTATGCCCCCTGGTGGCTGGCCCCTCCACCCTGGGAAAGCGTGTCTGCCCATCCACTCTATCCATGCCCCTCAGCTACAATTCCTGCCCGACTGAAATCGGGTTTCAGTTGTTGCACTGTAGTGTGTACTTCACCCGAGAGAGAGAATTCAAATCAGCCAGGACTCGTTTAGGTGATGAGCTGTGAGTCAGGCCGACCCCAGCCTGTGTGAAATAAGGGTGGCGCTTGAACATAACCTTTATCAACTTGCATTTCTATAAAACAGTTAACACATCCCAAGATGCTTCACAGGAGCATTCATCAAACAAAACTTGAAACTGAATCACCTAAGGAGATACAAGGTTTGGTTAAAGAGCTAGCTTTATGTAGCAGCTTAAACACATGCAGAGAGATGGAGACCAAAAGAGAAAATGCTGGGAAATCTCAGCAGCTCTGGCAGCATCTGTAAGGAGAGAAAAGAGCTAACATTTTGAGTCCAGATGACCCTTTGTCAAAGCTGGAGGTGGAGAGTTGTCTTTTACAATTTGTCTAGTTAAGCAAGTTCTTTAGCTTCTAATTATTTGCAGGAAGCTGATGAAGGTGAATAAATGAGATTTGATAACAATTGGAATTCTTACGTTCTAAAGAACTAAGCGACATGACGAATTGGATCAGTCTTCGCCCTTTCAAAGTTTTTCCTGGTCCAGCTTCAGACCAACTGAAATGTGAAAAATACCAGTACCCAATCCAGATTACAACGGTGAATTTAAGTAACCCAGTGACGTCACCATATGAGCAGATACAAGGCACAGAAAGTCAACTCCCATTAAAGTAATAGCCTAGGTCACGTGATTAACATTACTGAACCAAAGAAGGTTAGCAACATCAGATTAACACAGAGCAAATGCGTCTCGAGTGAAGAGGGGGGGGGGGGAGTAGCAACATGAAGGTCCTCGCTGAACAGTTGTTCATTTTGATCCTCCAACATTTTTTTTCAAGCATTCATTTGTAGACTTGCGAGTTTATTAAAGCTTTATCTTGTCACTATTTACTGTAAACACACGGCCTACATCATCCGCACTGCAGTGAACATCAATGTGTATTATCCCCTTGTAAATTCATGTTGAAGTATTCTACTCTAACCCAACAAGCAGGGTGTGTGGCTGCAAGCTGGATTTCTCTTCCATTCACGAATCAGTCCATGGTCTAGCTCGGGCTCTTTCTCCACCTGCTACAGTTGTTCAGCTCTCAGCCTCAGAATCTGTTACCAGTTACTGCACGGCTTTCTCTGCTGGATGCATATTTTCCGATTTTTTTTTAAACTTTCCCCAGAGAACTTGCCTCTTTCAGTCTTGTTATTCCTCACTCCCCACCCACTCCCCTCAATTCCAAATCCCGCCTGCCCCATGTAATCTATCTAATCCAGAGGGAGGAATATAGCTTTCATTTGGGACATTTTATTAAAATTAAAATGATCTGATGTCAGTTTGCCACTCCTCTTTAAAGTACAACTCTTGTGATATAGTTAATGAACAGCCAAGAACTGGAGGCACTTAGTTTGAGGCCATTTCTTCCAAGTTAGCTGATCTCAACTGATGCAGACGTTAGTGAACTCAACACCCGAATCCTGTACAGACGACGGACCCTGCACTCAATATTCACACTTGGATACAAGATGAAAATAGGGTCGTGTTCACTTCTGACCCTCACCATAGTCAAGAATCCTGGCGATATCATCTCGCTCACACTCAAACTTGTCAAAGTTCTGGAGAATGGCTAGCGTCTGCTGGGCTGTATCTCAGCAAAACTGACATCTTCAGAAAAGGAGGATGATATTAAAAGAAAAAGAATTACACTGCCATAAATACTTGTCCATTTGCAGCATCAGATCCTCAGACGATGCTATTCTAATTTCCAATCAAGTATTCAGGGAAAACCTTTTTACCAAGAGAGAGAATCTAGAACTCACAACCCTCTGGAGCACTGATAGGCTAGTGCGTGCCTTCATCTCAGTGGGCCACAATATTGAAATCACGAACCATGACCCCGTGAATAAGTAAGAAGTCTTACAACACCAGGTTAAAGTCCACTATATATGTGTTCCACAAACACATATATAGACAAATTCAATGATGCAAGATGATACCCCCACCATCTGCCTAGGCTTGCAAAATCCTACCAACTATCCTGGCTTGAGACAATTCACACCTCTTTAACCAGTGATTATCCCTCTTTCCAGTCACACCGTCCAGACATGTAAAGACTTAATTGCCTGCAAAGATTCACATTCAAAGTACCATCTTGCATCATTGACTTTGTCCAAATATGTGTTTGTGGAACCCACCTCTTCATTCACCTGAGGAAGGAGCAGTGCTCCGAAAGCTAGTGATTCGAAACAAACCTGCTGGACTTTAACCTGGTGCTGTAAGACGTCTTACTGTGCCCACCCCTGTCCAGCATCTCCACACCGTGAACAAGATTCAATAAATTCACTACATGCCCCGAATATTTCACGAGATATCGGAAATGCTTAATCATCTATATTCATTAATTGAATCAACTTCAAATGGTAAAAACAGAACAAATATTTACGCTCATCTTACATTTTTAAAAATAAATTTAGAGTGACCAATTCATTTCTTTTCAATTAAGGGACAATTTAGCGTGGCCAATCCACCTACTCCGCACATCTTTGGGTTGTGGGGGCGAAACCCTTGCAGACACGGGGAGAATATGAAAACTCCACACGGACAGTGACCCAGAGCCGGGATTGAACCTGGGATCTCGGCGTAGGAAAGCAGCAGTGCTAACCACTGCACCAGCGTGCTGCCCTACACTCATCTTACTTATATCAGACACAGTTCAACTTCTGGTTGGACCGATCCTCCGCAAGCTTTCTTAGATTAGGACTCAGCCTTAGCCCACAGCGCCTCTTGCATTTGATTTGCCCCATAGCAGGACAAGTCTGCTCACATGTGTACATTGATAGGACAGCACAGTAGCACAGTGGCTTCACAGCTCCAGGTCCCAGGTTTGATTCCCGGCTTGGGTCACTGTCTGTGTGGAGTCTGCACGTTCTCCGTGACTGTGTGGGTTGCCTCCGGATGCTCCGGGTTCCTCCCACAGTCAAAAGATGTGCAGGTTAGGTGGATTGGCCGTGAAAAATTGCCCTTAGTGTCAAAAAAGATTAGGTGGAGTTACTGGGTTGCGGGGATAGGGTGGAGGCGTGGGCTTGAGTAGGGTGCCCGTTCAAAGGGCCGGTGCAGACTTGATGGGCCGAATGGCCTCCTTCTGCACTGTAAATTCTATGATTCGATGATGCAAATATTGGAGAACCGGACCTGGGATATTCAACCAAAGTTCTCATATACCTTCATAAAAGCACAGTAAGAAGTCTTACAACACGGTTTCCTTCAAATCACTAGCTTTCGGAGCACTGCTCCTTCCTCAGGTGAATGAAGAGGTTTGTTCCAGAAACACATTATATAATTATATATATATATATATATATGACAGTCAAATATGCCAGACGATACTTAGAATGAGAGCATTTGCAGTTAATTAAGTCTTTACAGATCCAGAGAGGAGTAATCCCAGGTTAAAGAGGCGTGAATTGGCTCAAGCCAGGACAGTTGGTAGGATTTTGCAAGCCCAGGCCAGATGGTGGGGGGGGGGTGAATGTAATGCAACAGGAATCCAAGGTCCTGGATGAGGCCGTGCTCATGTGTGCAGAATTTGGCTATAAATTTCTGCTCGGCGATTCTGCGTTGTCGCGCATCCTTAAGGCTGCCTTGGAGAACGCTTACCCGGAGATCAGAGGTTGAATTCCCTTGACTGCTGAAGTGTTCACCGACTGGAAGGGAACATTCCTGCCTGGTGATTGTCGCGCGATGTCCGGTCATCCATTGTTGCAGCGCCTGCATGGTCTCGCCAATGTACCACGCTTCGGGACATCCTTTCCTGCAGTGTATGAGGTAGACAACGTTGGCTGAGTCGCATAGACTGTTATCTGGTGGGTGGTGTCCTCATGTATAATGTGGTACCCATGTCGTTGATCTGGCACATCTTGCAGAGATTGCCATGTGTGTTGGCGTGGTCGCTGTTCTGAAGGCTGGGTAGTTTGCTGCAAACAATGGTCTGTTGGAGGTTGCGCGGTTGTTTGAAGGCAAGTAGTGGGGGAGTGCGGATGACCTTTGCAAGAGCTTCGTCTTCATTGATGATGTGTTGAAGGCTGCGAAGATGATGTTGTAGTTTCTCCGCTCCGGGGAAGTACTGGACGACAAAGGGTAATCTGTCGGTTGTGTCCCGTGTTTGTCTTCTGAGGAGGTCGGTGCGTTTTTTTGCTGTGGCGTGTTGGAACTGTCCATCGATGAGTCAAGCGCCATATCCCGTTCGTACAAGGGCATCTTTCAGCGTCTGTAGATGTCTGCTACGCTACTCCTCGTCTGAGCAGATCATGTGTCTATGGAGGGCTTGTCCATAGGGGATGGCTTCTTTAATGTGTTTAGGGTGGAAGCTGGAGAAGTGGAGCTTCGTGAGGTTATCCGTGGGCTTGCGGTAAAGTGAAGTGCTGAGGTGACCGTCCTTGATGGAGATGAGTGTGTCCAAGAGTACACACAATGGGCATTCGCTGCTCCCAATATAGTTGTCTCTATGTCAGAGACCAAACGCAGACTGGGTGATCGTTTTGCTGAGCATCTCCAGTCTGTGCACATTCAGGACCCTGACCTTCCCGTTGCTTGCCATTTTAACAAAATACCCTGCTCCCATGCCTGTCCTTGACTTGCTGCAATGTTCCAGTGAAGCTCAACGCAAACTGGAGAAACAACATTCCATGTTCCGGTTAGGCACGCTACAGCCTTCCGGTCTCAACATCGAATTCAACAACTTCAGTTGATTAGCTCTACCCCACCTCGACCCATTTGTTTTCATCCCATTTCATTTTAACTGTCTCTTACCATTTCTTTCTTTCTTAATACATATTAACCCCCCCCCCCCCCACACAATCTTATCCACCTTTCCTTACCCTTTCTCCATTTTGCTTCCCCCTTCCCTTCACATCTACATCTAACAGAGTTTAGCCTCTGTTGGCAGTTTCTCTGCTATTTGGCCTTTCACATCTTTTGTTCTCTCTGGGGACTGCCATTAACACTCTTTCCCCTTGGTTTCTGTGGCCATTATCACCTGGTTTCCCTGGGTTTCTATGGCTATGACTCATCTTTAATTCTCACTCCACAGTATAAATATTTCCCACTTTCTCTGTCTGTTAGCTTTGACAAAGAGTCATCGGACTCAAAACATAGAACATACAGGGCAGGAGGCGGCCATTCGGCCCATCGAGTCCGCACCGACCCACTTAAGCCCTCACTGCCACCCTATCCCCGTAACCCAATAACCCCTCCTAACCTTTTTGGACACCAAGGGCAATTTAGCATGGCCAATCCACCTAACCTGCACATCTTTGGATGTTAGCTCTATTGAAACGTTAGCTCTTTTCTCTCCTGACAGATGCTGCCATACCTGCTGAGATTTTGCAGCATTTTCTTTTTGTCTCATATACCTTTCCTCTTTAGCTGGTTAATTTTGTCTTCAGCCAGGACTCGAACATGAATTAATTCCTCCTCAAACATGCTTGTATTGGGGCAGCACGGTGGCACAGTGGTTAGCATTGCTGCCTACGGCGCTGAGGACCCGGGTTCGAATCCCGGTCCTGGGTCATTGTCCATGTGGAGTCTGCACATTCTCCCTGTGTCTGCGTGGGTTTCACCCCCACAACCCAAAAGATGTGCAGGATAGGTAGATTGGCCACTCTAAATTGCCCCTTAATTGGAAGAAATAATTGGGTATTCTAAATTTATAAACATGCTTTTATCAACCCCAAACCTTTGGCATGTAATGCTACATTTGCACAGATCAAATTCAAATGGAATTGAGGCCATACAGAGGAAGGGATTCAGATCACAGAGAAGAAAAGTGGTTCTATGAATGCTCTGCCAGTGAACGGCAGCATTTGTGTATGAACTGATGGATCATTTTCATTTCCAACCAGTGTTTTTTTAGCCTTTATTTTTACATGAAGGTAACAGAGTGGATATTAATTGCGGATGCCGTATGAATTTTCCGACACTAGCAACTCGTGTGGATAATGAAGGATTTTTTTCCTTCTGCAACAATTTGTTCAACTCATTCGGGGGACCAACAATGTCAGTGAGAAAAGCCACGTCTAAAACTCAGCTTTCATCCTCTAACTCTGCGTATATTTGAGATTTCTGAGCAAACAGCAGCACTTTGACTGGACGCAGAGGGAGAGCACAACTCTCACAGTCAGTGTTGTGTGAAATCAGCATTCATCTCACTTCATGTGCCCTGGTTTTATGTGTGGAATACTGGTCGGAAAAAAAAACACAGTCCAGCAGAATCTGAGAACCCTGTACATGGACAACGGTCAACAAACGTGTCGGACTCAAGAACCCTGGTGGGCCGCATGCGGGTTGCCTGCCCATCACTGCGCTGGAGTATCAAAGTGAATACCATAAATACATTTAAACTGGAGGAGTTAGATCAATCCATGTGGGTGAAAGGGGAAGGAGGGTATGCTGCTGATAGGATGAGAAGTAGGGTGGAGGTTCGAGTATAAACACCAAAATAACCCGTTTTGCATGCTCCACCACACTACGAAAATCTGTGTCATTATTTTCTTATACTATTGCTAACCACAAACTATTATACACCATGAACATTCTCAATTTTGTTTCACTAATCTGTCTGAAAATTCAATTGGAATTAATTCAGACTGAATAAGAAAACAGCAACATAGGTCAGTCAAGGCTCTGAAAGAGAAAGGCAGACAAGGAACCAAGGTGCTTTTTATTTAATATAAATCAGAAACTTTGAAGCAATTCAGGACAGTCTCTATAAAAGTGCCTTTCTTATTGTTCTTATTGGATAGGTGACCAAAAGATTGCCCAAAGAGGGAGTTTTATTAAGATTCTTTTTTTAAATTTGCCCAATGAAGGGGCAATTTAGCGTGGCCAATCCACCTACCCTGAACATCTTTGGGCTGTGGGGGCAAGACTCACGCAGACACAGAAGAACGTGCAAACTCCACATGGACAATGACCCGGGGCCGGGATCGAACCCGGGTCCTCGGCACCGTGAGACAGCAGTGCTAACCACTGCGCCACCGTGCAACTCCGGCCAAAGAGGTAGGTTTTAAGGAGCTTTAAAAGAGGGAAGGCGGGTTTAAGAGAGAATCCCAGAGGTTAGGGCCTAGGTAGCTGGAGGCTCAAACACCAAAGGAGTGAAAGAATTAAAATAGGGAATGCACATAAAGCTAGAAGTGGAGGAGCGGTGATTTCTCAGAGGATTGTTAGGCCAGAGAAGATTACAAAGTTAGGAAGAGGCAATGCCATGGAGGGATTTAAAAACACGGATGGAAATTTAAAATCGAGACGCTGGTGAAACAGGAGCCAATGAAGGCCAGCGAGCACAGACGAGAAAGTTACAACACGGGCAGCAAAGTTTTGGATGAGCTTCAGCACCATCAGTGGTTCCAGAAGAACAGCTGTCAGTTGAGCAGATAAGCAATTAAGGCAAAGATTTGGGGAGGAGAGACGCGGAAGAGTGACAGGATGAGACGATTGATTTATTGGGAACAAAACAGGTGAAAATAATGCTTTAGTTGTCAATAACAGCAGAAGCATCAAGGTGAGGAGAGGAGGTTACGAGTTTGGAAAGTGAGTGAATGTCAGGTGAAGAGAGGATTGGGCCCGACTACAACATGTTTCCCCAAGTCAAATAGGTTGGATTCTCACCAGGCAGGATCATGCATGAGGAAATGTAGAAGAGCAGGATCAGCAGCAGTGACACGAACAAGGAGCTAACATCTTCAGGAAAGTAGGTAAGGAAAAAGTGACAAAAAAATAAGGTATTGATCTACAGCGAACAGTGAGTGAGCATAAAGAGCAATAGAATGATTCAAGAAATGCTGAGAAAACACAGCAAAGGAATTAATGTGTAAGGTGGTATCAAAGGTCTTCACTAGTCATGTAACAGGTTTCCATACAGTAGCAGGTTAACTTCAGAAGTTATGTTTACTGTGCTTTAGCTTGAAGTGAATTAAACATTGCGCAGCATTGGGATACCATGACACGCAGGAATCCAGATTTTAAAATTGTAGTTCACTTTCAAACGCCAACACTTCCACAGTAATGGAATCAGAACCACCCACGCCAGCAGAGTTATTCGTAGCTGTGACAATTTGAGAGTCTTCCTTAAAGGTGACCAGGAGGTCAGTGTAAAAATAAGCAACAGGATTGGATGGAAAGCATTGAGGCCAAGTTATATTTTGCTTTACTAGTGTCTCAACATCACAAAAATCCAATGCTCATCACTTATTATCTAAAAGCAACTAAAGGGTTTCAGTGTATTTGCCACTCAGCAGTATTGAAATCCTCTCCACAAAGCAGCTTTTCAAGTCTTTATCTGCAGCTCATTCATTGTTAAAGCCAAAAAACACATGCGTAGCAGAGGGCAGCACACAGAGAACTGGGAGAAAGGTTCTACAGGGACACAACAAACACAACTTGCATTTAGATAATGCCTTTAACATCGAAAGTTGTCCAAAGGCGATTCACTGAACATCAAACAGAAGCTTTGACAAATGGTCACCTGGACTCGAAACGTTAGCTCTTTTCTCTCCCTACAGATGCTGCCAGATCTGCTGAGATTTTCCAGCATTTTCTCTTTGGTATCAAACAAAACCTGACACTTAGCTACAAGTCGAGGTTAGGATAGATGACAGGATTTTCTTTATTCTTTCATGGGCTGTGGGAGTCAGTGGCAAAGCCACTGCGACATGGTCAGAGGTTGGTTTTAAGGACCATCTTAAAGGAAGATGCGAAGGCAGAGATGCTAAATGAATGGATTTTGGTGCTAACTAGCCATCTCGATACAGCGCATCTTGACCTTTATGATTGGGCTACTCACTGATGAGCTTGTTCAGCATCTGCGGGTGCTCTTAAAGTTCAGCAGCATACAAAGTCAGTCGGCAGGCAGAGTTTGACCCTTCATACCGCTGAGCTGCTTCATTTTCCGAGAAGGCGAGTCACATCTCATTGGAGGAATAGGGAATCACCCTGAATCATTGGCACATGCCTCTGACTCAAAGACACTTGAAGACTTGAAGTTTGAGGGAAGTCAGTCAACCAGCTCACCACTCCAATGGAGAAGTGGAAGTTGATTTCATAAATATTTTCCGTAAGGAGTTTGAACAGATGCTGGAGGCTAAAGAACTTGCAGGGTTACGGACACAAAATAACGTACACAATAACTGTGGAACAGGCCACTGGAGCCTGATCTGTCCACCATTCACCATAATGGCTGATCTTCTACCTCACCTTATCCCCATGTCTCTTAATTCACTTGGTGTAGTAAGCAAACACCCATCAATCACTGTCTTGAATATGTTCAACAATTGAACAGCCAGGCCAGGCTCTCTGGGGTCGAGAATTCCAAAGATTGGCTATTTCCTCATGAAGAAATTCCAAAATACCCTAGATTCTGGAGAGGTCCCAGCAGACAGAAAAAAACAAAATATGTAGCAATTCTGTTCAAGAAAGTGGGGAGTCAGAAAGCTGGAGTCTGAAGGCTGGTTAGCCTAGCAGCTATCATTGGGAAAAAAGCTTGGATTGATTGTTAAGGAATTAGTAGGAGACACTAGAAAATCATAATAAAATCTTGTTGACCATGCCTCATTGCATGAAAGGAAAATTGTGTTTGACAACTTTAGAGTTCTTTTGAGAATGCAGGGTGAATACAGGGGGACCAGTCGGTGTCTTTCCAAAAAGCATTGATCAGGTGCCGCATAAAAAGTCACTACACAAAATAAGCTCGGGGGTAATGTAGTAAGTATGGGCAGAAGATTGGTTATTAACAAGAAACAGCGTGGATAAATGGGTCATTTTAAGGTTACCACACTAAAACTAGAGAGCTGATCTTATTGAAACACAAGATTCCAAGGGGTTCTGACAGGGTGACCTTGCTCCTCATATAAACATATAGAAGATGGCCACGTTAGGCACAAGGGAACATGGCACGGCTGGATGGCATTAATTTTAATGCAAGGGGTCTTGCAGGTAAGGCAGATGAATTGAGGGTATTGATCACCATGTGGGAGTATGATATTACTGCTATCACAGAGACATGGTTGAGGGAAGGGCAGGGCTGGCAGCTCAATATTCCGATTAGAGAATCTTCAGGGGTGGGTGGGTGTAAAAAAAGTGGCGCGTCACAATATTGACCAAAGAGTCATTTATAGCAGTGAAGAGAGGTGATATGTCCGCAAGTTCCTCAACTGAGGCCATTTGGCTGGAACTTAACAAAAGGGGCAATCATGTTGCTGGGAGTGTATTATAGGCCCCCAAACATTCACTGAACAATATGTGAGCCAAGGATTACAGAGAACAGGCAGGGAAGTGATTTTCAAAAACTTTTTCCAATTAAGGGGCAATTTAGCATGGCAAATCCAACTACCCTACACATCTTTGGGTTGTGGGGGTGAGACGCATGCAGACACTGGGAGAATGTGCAAACCCAGGGCCAGGATTGAGCCCTTGTCCTCGGCACGGTGAGGCAGCAGTGCTAACCACTGCATCACCGTGCCGCCCGGCAGGGAACAGCGATGATATCTTACAGCCATTTCAAAGATCCTGACATTGCAGGTTTCAGATCATCCACTCACAGCTAGCTGAACCCTGACATGGAATTACAGCCTTGAAACCAATCCCAGGTATCAATTATTCTCTATATAGAGGTTGTGGAGTAATTACAAAGCTGCGATCTAGCTGCAGGCTCAAGTGGCAAAGGCACAGGAGTAATTAATAGTCACCTGAATCTCAGGGGGTTGGGGGGGAGAAATCGCAGCCTTAAAAATCACCAAGATTAGTTGAAATGTTATTACTTTATTACTTATTACCAAAGCTTTTTTCAGTTTATTTCAGCATCAAAGGCCATTCAGCCCATCATATTCATGTTGATCCTCCACAACAGCAATTCAGTTAGTCCCACTGCCCCACCTTTCCCTGTAGCCCTGTTACCTTTTTTCTAATTCAAATCATGGAACTGCCTTTTGAAAGCTTATGATGAAATCTTCCTCCATCACAGCCTTGGCAGTCCATTCCAGGTCCTAACTACTTGTTGCATAAAAATGCTTTTTATGTTGCCTGTTTTACCAAGCCGCTTAAAATCTCTGCCCTCTAGTTAGAGCCATACAGCCATGGAGCCACACAGCACAGAAAATGCCCTTCGGCCCATCAAGTCTGTGCCGGTCAAAAACAACCACCTAACAATTCTTTTTCTTCAAAATCTTTTTATTCTCCTTATTTTCATCAATAAATAACCAAAGAAAAAAGTAACAAAAAAAAAGACAACAACAAACCCCCACACACAAACTGCACCCCGTTCAATATACAGACCAAAACATCCATCCGTACATTCCAGGTAAAAAACAGAAATGATCAATCCGTAAACAGTGCAACCAAAGTCAGAATTCCGTGCGCCCCCGCCCCGTAATTTCACTGCAGTGTTACTGTAAGCCTACTTGTGACATTAAAGATTATTATAATAAACAGCCCCCATGAATTGTGGAATCCTTCCTTCATCCTCTTCAGCTGAGACGTCATCTTCCCGAGATATTCAAAAAAATTCAAGTAGGTCCCCCCTCCGCCAAGCCGTGTCACAGGATGGAAAAGCTGACCACCACCCCACCACGACCAGCCTCTGGGCAATCAGCGAGGCAACAGCTAACATCTGCCCCCGCACCCGCCTGCCGCCCGAGCCAGTCTGACCCTCCGAAAATGGCTTCTAGGATCCCCAATTCCAAGTTCACGAGTACTACCCCCCCCTAGATGACACTGAAAACCACCCTCCAACAAATCCCTCACATTCCACGTAACTATCCTAACCGGAGGTCTCTCACACACCCCCGCCCCTCCGATCCGCCATCCTCATAACTCCGGGCCCTGCCCACTGGGCTCGGCCCACCCTATCCAACTGTGACCATCAAACCCCTCTCCCCCTCCCAGAATCCCCCCATCCAATTCAAGTCTCGCATGTGGAACCTTATCAAAAGCCTTGCTGAAGTCCAAGTGGAATACGTCAAATACATTTCCCTCATCTGCACAAATGGTCACATCTTTGAAAAATTCAATGTTCCATGTTCTGTGGAAGCCGTCGTCTGACCCTCGAATAGCGAATTTTATTTTCTCCATTTGGAGAGATTCCGAGAGGTCGGACAGCCAGTCTGCAGCTCTGGGTGGTGCTGCTGACCGCCAGCCAAACAGGATTCTACGGCGGGCGATCAGGGAGGCAAAGGCAAGGGTGTCCGCCCTCCTCCCCAGGAATAGATCTGGCTGGTCTGAAACCCCGAAGACCGCCACTATCGGGCATGGCTCCACCCTCACCCCCACCACTTTGGACATAGCCTCGAAGAAGGCTGTCCAGTACTCCACAAGTCTGGGGCAAGACCAGAACATGTGGGCGTGGTTGGCCGGGCCTCTTTGGCACCGTTCACATCTGTCCTCCACCTCCGGGAAGAACCTACTCATACGGTTTCTTGTTAAGTGGGCTCCATGTACCACTTTTAGTTGCGTCAGGCTGAGCCTTGCGCACGTGGAGGTGGAGTTGACCCTATGCAGTGCTTCGCTCCAGAGTCCCCACCTTATCTCCATCCCCAGGTCATCCTCCCATTTCCTTCTTGTTGCGTCCAGTACGGTGTCGTCCCTTTCTACCAGTCGGTCATACATGTCGCTACAGTTCCCTTTCTCTAGGATACTTGCGTCCAGTAGGTCTTCCAGTAGTGTCTGTCGTGGCGGTTGTGGGTACGTCCTTGTCTCCTTTCGTAGGAAGTTTTTGAGCTGCAGGTACCGTAGCTCGTTCCCCCCAGCTAGCCGAAATTTCTCTGTCAGTTCGTCCAGTGTTGCGATCCTGTCGTCCGTGTATAGGTCCCTGATTGTCAGTGTCCCCCCGTCCTGCCTCCACCTTTTGAAGGTGGCGTCAGTCAGTGCTGGTGTGAACCCATGGTTGTTGCAGATGGGAGCCTTGTCCGACATTTTGGTCAGGCCAAATTGCTGCCGCAGTTGGTTCCAGGATTGGAGGGTGGCTGTCACCACTAGGCTGCTGGAGTGTTTTTTGGGTGGGGATGGGAGTGCTGCCGTGGCGAGGGCCCAGAGGGAGGTCCCCATGCAGGAGGCTTCCTCCGCACGCACCCACTCGGCTTCTGGCTCCTGGATCCATCCCCTTACTCGCTCGGCTGTTGCCGCCCAGTGGTAGAATTGTAGATTCGGGAGGGCTAGCCCCCCCCGGATTTTGTTTTTTGTAGGACCTTCTTTGGGATCCTAGCATTTTTACCCCCCCATACGAACGCCATGATAAGTTTGTCAGCATTCTATTCCAAAGAACACAGTCCGGATCTCTCCAAGCTGTCCACCCTTTCAAGTTCCTCATCCCTGGAATCTTTCTCATGAATCTTCACTGCATCCTGTCCAATGCTTTTATAGTCTCCCAAAAGCGCGGTTCTCAGAACTGGACACAATTACACAGATCTACAGCACAGGAACAGGCCCTTCGGCCCTCCAAGCCGGGAAAATCTTCTGCACTTCCGGGGCCTGTATCCCTCTATTCCCATCCTATTCATGTATTTGTCAAGATGCTCCTTAAACATTACTATGGTCCCTGCTTCCACCACCACCTCCTCCGGCAGCGAGTTCCAGGCACCCACTACCCTCTGTGTAAAAAAACTTGCCTCGTACATCTCCTCTAAACCTTGCCCCTCGCACCTTAAACCTATGCCCCCTAATAATTGACCCCTCTACCCTGGGAAAAAGTCTCTGATCTCTGACTATCCACTCTGTCTATGCCCCTCAACAAAGAACAATACAGCACGGGAATAGGCCCTTCGGCCCTCCAAGCCTGCTCCGACCGTGGTACCTGCCTGAACTAAAACCATCTGCACTTACGGAGTCTATAACCTTCCATTCCCACCTTATTCATATATCTGTCTAGATGCCCCTTAAATGCCGCTATCGTACCTGCTCCCACCACCTCCCCAGACAGCATGTTCCATATATTTACCACCCTCTGCGTAAAAAACGTGCCTCGCACATCTGTTCTAACAAAAATTCTTTCTCTTAAATTCACTTTACTGATAGTGCCTAAAGATATCCTGAAAATGTGAGGCGTGATTACAGAAAAATAAGTTATTTCTTGCACGACACAATAAGGAAGGCAGGGAGACATTGAGAAGTTGTGGGGATGGGCAGTTTTGGAGAAAGCTATGGAGAGAAACAGGGTCTTGGAGAAAAGACTTTTGGAAGTGAAGTCTGATCTGGCAACTGTGTTTTTTTTAGTCCAGATAGAGGGAGTTTTCTTTCCAACTAGGATTTTGGACCGGGGGGGGGGGGGGGGTCAATAATATTTTTTAAAGCAGAGCATTCTTGTCTGCAAACAAGAGGCTGGAACAGTCCAGCTGAAGCAGCTATTTGTGAAGATCTTCAGCCAGAGTCTGAAGGGGTTACAACTGGAGCCAAATCTATTTTATTAAGCAAGTATTACTCCATGTCCTGTTAATCTTAAACTGGATTAAGAGCTGTATGTTTCCTGTATAGTTGTGTTCCATGCTGCCCCTCATCATCTGACAACTGTTTCCACATGCGACACCTAGTTGTTTTTAAATAAATTTAGAGTTCTTAATAATTTTTTTCAAATGAAGGGGCAATTTATCGTGGCCGATCCACCTAACTTGCACATCTTTGGCTTGTGGGGGTGAAACCCACGCAGACATGAGAAGAATATGCAAACTCCACACGGACAGTGACCGAGGGCCGGGATCGAACCCGGGACCTCAGCACCTTACGCAGCAGTGCTAACCTCTGCACCACCGTACCGCCCTGTGACACCTAGTTTTTAAACTCACCACCACCTCTCGTTCCATTTCCAAATTGTCAAACTCCTTGTCTGACATCCAGTATTGAACAAGGAGGAATTTCCTCCAACTAAGTATTGGGAATACCCAACCCATCATCTTTGGTCCCTGTCAAACTCTATTCCCCAACCACCAACTTAACCCCTCTCCCCAACAACTGGCTGAGGCTGATCCAGGATGTTCACATCCTTGCTGTCATATGTGACCCCGAGATGAACTTCCACGAAATATGCACACCATTAAGACCATCCATTACATCATGCAAATCTGTCCCTGCCTCAGCCCACCTATTGCTGAAATTCTCATCCTTGCTTTGTTATCATTAATCTTGACTTTCTATTGCACTCCTGGCCAGCCTCCCATTCTATCCTACTTAACTTGATCAGTCGAAATTCTGCTGCCCATGTCTTAACTAGTACTAAGTCCCGTTCACTCATCATCCCTGTACTTACTCACCTGTAATGCCTCCTGGTTAAGCAATGTCTCAACTTTAAAATTTGCATCCTCGTTTCCAAATTGCACCATGGCCTCACCCTCCCCTGTCGCTAATCTCCATCAGCCCACAACCTTCCAAGATATCGCGCTCCTCTCATTCTGGCATCCTGATTTTCATTTGCAATTTTAATCGCTCCATCAGGGCAGCTGTGCCTTCAGCTACCGGGACCCCAAAGCTCTGAAATTCCGATACCTCTGTCTCTGAAGTCCCTATACCTCTGTCTCTCTCTACCTCTCTTCCTTCCTTTAATGATTTTGCACTCTCTACTTTTGCCATCTGCCTTAATACCTCTATGCGGCACGGTGACAAATTTTGTTTCTTTAACATTACTGCGAAGCACCTTGGGATATTTTGCTAGATTAAATGCACTACATAATCAGAAGATGTTTCTGCCCTGACCCGAAACAGTGAGGGACAAGGAAAAAGCAGTCGGGAAAACTCAACTGCAATTTATTTGGCTTGTCACTTGTGAAATGAATTCCACACATTCTTCAATAGGTGAACATTCACAGTTTTCATTCAACCAACAGTTAAAAAATACTTGGCAAAGCCAGAGCTGCTCATCGCCACACTTTCTAACCAATTCCAAGAATGGCACCAGAAGCAGCTGCCTTCTTTTAAATTTATTTCTCAAAGTAAAGCCTCACCCAACAGGAATTTAAACAGATGCAAAGACTTCATTTTTTTTGAAATATCGAAAATCAGGAGTGCACTCTCATGGCTCCTCTTACAATCTGACTAGTCTGACCACATCACCATGCTTCTGTTCCGACTACAAGGGTAGTGGAGCACAGAATTAAGTGTTGGTTTCTGTCCATGTGGGGCAACTGACGAACGGGCACATTTACAGAGAATGCTCTCACAGACTGCAAACCAGCCATCCTGTCCACCTCAGGTCAGGCAAGAGTTCCACTTACCACAGGAGCCTCCATCACAACTGCGAGTTTCTTTCAAATGCATTACTAATGCATGAAAAAATGTGGAGAATGCTGGTTTGCAGTTTTTGAGGAGCCAGTGTAAACAGGAAAGGACTCAACCACCAAGGCAAATTGCAGCAGACACTTAAATGACAGCCTATCACACAATGATTGAGCAGTTTTGTTGTTTACACATTGGGCTATGATATCTGGTATCCTTCACTCTATAAATATATACATATACACACATGCATGTAGAAAAGACAGCCACAAGACATTCTGCCAGAAAAAATATGTTCCCAACATTCTAGCATGCTTAACCAGCAAGATGCTGGAACCAGCACTGCCCAGATCCGATCTCATAGAATTTACAGTGCAGTGCAGGAGGCCATTCGGCCCACCGAGTCTGCGCCGGCTCTTGGAAAGAGCACCCTACCTAACCCCACACCTCCACCCTATCTCCATAACTCAGTAACCGCACCCAACACTAAGAGCAATTTTGGACACTAAGGGCAATTTATCACGGCCAATCCACCTAACCTGCACATCTTTGGACTGTGGGAGGAAACCGGAGCACCCGGAGGAAACCCACACAGACACGGGGAGAACGTGCAGACTCCGCACAGACAGTGACCCAGCAGGGAGTCATTCCTGGGACCCTGGCGCTGTGAAGCCACAGTGCTAACCACTATGCTACCGTGCTACAATTGGCATCTGCAACTCCAGTTTAAGGAAGAAAGACTTGCATTTATATAGAAATTTCTACGACCAGTGGATGTCTCAAAGTGCTTTACAGTCACTGTTATGTAGGATTCACAGCAGCCAATTTGGATTCAGCAAACTCCCAGAAATATCAAGGTGGTAAAGACCTGATCATCGTTTTTTTTGGGATGTTGTTTGAGGGATACATATTGACCAGGACACTGCGGACAACGCCCCTGCTCTTTTTCAAAAGACTGCCATGGGATTTTTCACATTCCTCCCAAGCAGACAGAGCCTCAATTTGATGTCTCGTCCAAAAGGTAAAATAGAATCCCAAGCTGCTCCTCCTGATCATTCGCCAATGACTGCTGGATATCAGGTCATGACTGCAGACACTCAAGACGACTTGCCAGGGTAGTGAAGAGCCACTAGCCCAAACGAAATTGCATCTCCAGCAAGAGGTCAAAACCAACAACTTGTTTTACGTAGCATTTTTAACTTGTGTGTTCAGTCAAAATTTGACACTGAGGACATATTAGGGATAACCACAGATATTGGTTTTAAAACAACATCTGAATGGACAGAGAGGGGTGGTGGACAGTGAGGTTTAGAAAGGAAATTCCAGAGCTTAGGACCAAGGCACAGCTGCCAATGGTGGCACAAGATTCCAGAATTAGAGAGCAGTGAACTCAGAGGATTGTAGGGCTGGAAAAGATATCAGAGATAAGGAGATTTGACCACAGATAGATTTGAATACAAGGACATTGATTTTTTTTAAATTAAGCCTTGGCAAACCAGGAGTCAATGTATGTCAGAGAACAAGGATGAACTGGAGTCAGCAACTTTTTTTTTTAAAATAGATTTTCATAAATAGATAGAGCTGAACTATATTTGCCCTAAATTGATAAATTTATCAGACTGAGCACACTGCTGACCAATAGGTTCTGTTCTGGAGTCTCCAGTCATCCAGAGTACCATATGCTGTGCGTCAGCGTCACAACGGGAGGTCACAGCAGCTGAGGTCCCAGGTTCGATTCCGACTCTGGGTCACTGTCCATATGGAGTTTGCACATTCTCCCCGTGTTTGCGTGGGTCTCGCCACCACAACCCAAAGTACTCTTTTTAAAAAAAATTATTTTTTTTTTTCTTAATAAGTTTAGAGTACCCAATTATTTTTTCCAATTAAGGGGCAATTTAGAGTGTTCAATCTACCTATCCTGCACATCTTTGGGTTGTGGGGGTGAAACCCACGCAGACACGGGGAGAATGTGCAAACTCCACACAGACAGTGACCCAGGGCCGGGATTCAAACCCGGGTCCTCAGCGCCGTAGGCAGCAATGCTAACCACTGTGCGACAGTGCTGCCCCTAAAAAAATTTTTTTAAGCGGTTACCTCGAGTAGGTTTTCTCCAACACTGCCAAAGGGTCATTTCAACTCAAATAAAAACATCCCATCAATCATCAATCCAATTCTGACCACAAATGGGAAATGCACTGATCTTTAATTTCAAGGACTATTTGATTGGTGACTGTTGAGGAGTCAACCGAAAAGCGTTAAAAAGCGAATGAGGAGAGGGGTTTGAATAAACTGCTTTAAGCAGAGGTCCGTGGGAGCATGGAATGCGCTGCCACAGATAGCACTCGAGACAGAGGCAGTTGCACCTTTTAAGGCAACATTGGATAAATATTTGAAACAGAGGCAAATATAGGACTCTGGGCGGGAGGATAGGACAGTGGGATTAGCTTTGGATTGTTCCGATACTTTCAGCCCACACACAATGGGCCGACAGGCGTGTTGCAGTGCTAACAATTTTGATGACTAAGTACAGCACTGCTTGCGACACAGTTCAAAAGCACTGATTAGTAGGCGCCTCTGCCATTTTCTCAATGTAACCAATAATAATGCTCCTATAAAATATGGTCAATGGCTTTGCGTTGAATCAGTTTGGTTGAATCTAAAGGGCAGCCAAGAAACCCAATGCTGCCAAATATATTTTTACGTACAACTTTGCACTCAAGTGGTTGACCCATGTCAGTATTTCCTCCATTGCTTGAGCCGCTAACCTCTGCCCTCAATTCTAGTTTTTGCATGGTGATCGATTAGAACACAAGAGGGGTCACCGGTATGAAGACACTTCCTGAAATAGCTTGCCCTGTCCAATCTTGAAAATTCCAACGGTTTGTTTTTGAAACCACGAGTTTGATTTCTTCAGCTTCAACCTTTAGAACCTTTATCACATACATCACAAGGTCAAAATACTTTGCCCCATGATCTTTTTCCCTTCATTCACACAGTGTCTCATCAACTACTCAATTATTCCCAAAAGTGAACATCTCCCTCATTCCTTCAGACTTTACTCACTCCCTCCTGTAATCTAATCCCAAGATTGATGCCAGGTAATCAATATTTCTCTCCTGCTCTTGTTTAGCCTTGGCGGTACTTACAACTCAATCATATTGCTCAGAAGGCCATTTGGCCCTGCCTGGGTTTCAAACGAGCTTCAGGCTGGACTATTTTAGCAGTTCTATATTATCAATTACTGCAAGGCTCGTTCTCACCTAAAAATTGAAACACCTCACAAAGAAGTAGTCACCTTAACTTATAATGTGGGGTCGGCAATGGAGCCAGATGGTAGCATAGTGATAATGTCACTGGACTAGTAATCCGGCTAATGCTCTGGGAACACAGGTTCAAATCCCACCAAGACAGCTGGTATAATTCAAATTCAATTAATAACATCTGGAATTGAAAACTAGTCTCAGTAATGGTGACAATTATGATCAACAGTCAGCAAAATCCATCTGGTTCACCAATCTCTTTAGGGAAGGAAATTTGCCAGCCTTGCCTGGTCTGAGGGTTGACTCTTTTAAAACCCTCTGAAAGGGTTTGGCAAGTCACTCAGTTCAAGGACAATAAATGCTGACCTTGGCAGTGACACCTACATCCCAAGAAAGAATAAAGAAAAAGGATTACGCTCAGTATCTCTGTTGAAATCATACCTGGACTAAGTTTTGGAGACCATTAGTTTAAGCTAATGTAGCACTAGTTACTTTGCAGAAAAAAGGAACGGAAGTTAACCGTGCAACTCATACAACCTTCTGTAATAAATAAAAAGGAGCAGGGGGAGGGGGGGGGGGGGGGGGGGGGGCACGGTGGTGCAGTGGTCAGGTCAGTCATCATCTCATTGAATGGTGGAGCAGGCTCGATGGGCCAAATGGCCTACTTCTGTTCTCATGTCTTATGGTCTTAGCCCCATTTCATACTTCGCATTGGCGCAATGAAACTTCAAACTTTAGATTATTGGCCAATGTGAATATTTTCCACCTCGCGCACAGCACACCACCAACCCTATTCTGACACAGGGTTATTCCCCCCCCGCCCTTCATAAAATTAAGTCCATACCAAATTGAACAATCACAGGAATGGCCTGAGAGAGAGGCCAACACAGGGGCTGGTTTATCGCTGGCTTTTAAAGCACACCAAGCAGGCCAGCAGCACGGTTCGATGCCCGTACCAGCCTCCCCGGACAGGCGCCGGAATGTGGCGACTAGGGGCTTTTCACAGTAACTTCATTGAAGCCTACTCGTGACAATAAGCGATTTTCATTTCATTTCAGATATGGGGAAATTGAGGAATAGAATCATAGAATATTTACAGCTTAGGAGGCAGCCAATCAATCTATCCTACCCATGTGAGCTCTCTGCAAGAACGATTCAATTTGTCCAGCTCCCCTACCTTACCCCTACAGCCCTGCAATTGTTTTCTCTTCAAATAAATATCCAATTCCCTCTCAAGAGCCGTGACTTGAGTCTGACTCCACCACACATTCAGACAGTGCCATCCAGATCCTAACCATTCAAATGAGGAAGAGAAAAATAAATTGATAATCAAACACCATATCCGGCACCTATTCTCTCTCAGCCATTCCAGGGTGGGAATGGTCAAGCCAGGGTCATCCATTTCTTCCGCAAAGTGGAAGAAGAACTTAAGAGGAAGCCACTCAACACCATTCCAGGGCCAAATTTGGGGCAAAAGTGATAGGAGGCAGCAATCAGGCTGCATCTTGGACAGCGCCAGCTCATTATACTGAGGTGAAGACAACAGTTGAAGGGAAAAATGCAATACATCCAGCAAGCATAACAAATTCAATAGGGAATTCAGGAGAAACACCTTTACCCAGAGAATGGTTAGAATATGAAACTCACTACCTCAGAGTAGTTTAGGTAAATAGCATAGATTCAGTTATGGGAAGGTCGGGGCAGCATGGTGGCGCAGTGGTTGGCACTGGGACTATGGCACTGAGGACCTGGGTTAGAATCACGGCCCTGGGTCACTGTCGGCATGGAGTTTGCACATTCTCTCCTTGTCTCCGTGAGTTTCACCCCCACAACCACACTAAATTGTCCCTTTATTTAAAAAAAAATAATTGGGTACTCTAAATTTTTTTTTTTTAAGTTGTGGGAAAGTCAGATAAAGACAGATATACTGATAAGATATAGATGAAGGCGTGTGGAGCACAAGCAACCACAGAGATAACTTGGACCAAATGGCCTGTTTCTGTGTTGTAAATTCTATGTAATTAAACTTCCAATTACTTGCTGAATCTATGAAGAGTTCCTCTAATTGGTAAAAGAGCCCATACCTGACAGGAATAAAACACAAACAGTAGGTGCCCAAAATAACTTGTATTTTATTGCACCTTTCATAAAACATTTTTAACACTGAGCCACAGAAAGAGACATTGGGACCGATGAACAAAAGCTGGGTCAACGAGGAGGTTTTAAGAAACATGGAAGAGAGACAGAGAGGTGGAGAGATTATAGGGAAGAAATTCTAAAACTTAACCATTCTAAGGGCATGCCCAGCCATGGTAAAATTAGGAATGCTGGAGGCCAGAACTGAGGAGTGCCAAGATCTTGGCAGAGTTAGGGACTAGAGGAGGTTACATAGATAAAGAGGAATAAGACCACGGATTGGAAAACAAGGACAGGGATTTTGAAATTGAAGCATTGGTGGACCAGGAATCAGAGGTCAGCCAGCACAGAGGTGTTGGGAAAATGAAATGAAAAATGAAAATCGCTTATTGTCGCGAGTAGGCTTCAATGAAGTTACTGTGAAAAGCCCCTAGTCGCCACATTCCGCGCCTGTCCGGGGAGGCTGGTACGGGAATCGAACCGTGCTGCTGGCCTGCTTGGTCTGCTTTAAAAGCCAGCGATTTAGCCAAATTAGATACATACTTGTATAGTTCTAATACATTTGAATAAATATGTACATATCATAGAATTTACAGTGCAGATTACATATATGAATACACAAAGATCACAGACTTACTCCTTGGCATTCTTCACATGAAGCAGTCATTTTTCAAAACTTTGACATGGTTGGGATCCACCCAAAACCCCACCCTCCCAATAAAACAGCTTCAGCTTCCCAAACTGTAAGTGTCACTGTTTTAAAAAACTGGTCACCGAACAGCAACAGTAATCACGTCTTAGCAAATTGCAGAAATCTAATGAGTTCAAAGATACTCTGGGATATCCCATCGCCACCGACCCCACTTCCCCCAAAGACCCAGCGGGTCAGAGAATGCTAGCTTGATAATCTAGATGAAACCAATCAGCAGGACATGTGCGTATTTGTTGCATTCTGGGCTCTGTGTCGGAACCAGCATCACTGGAAACTGCAAAACCAGTTGTTTATCAGTGACTTGACAGCTGCTGCCTAACATAAAAACATTGTGAGCATTTCAGTGAATGAACAGTCACTGTCACACAGGACTCACAGAACACAGACATTTCAGAAACCTGCCACAGAAAACTACTTTGCCACTTTAAAGCAAAAGAACGAAACATTAAACCTAAAAGCCTGATAAGAAAACAATATGCAATGTATAAGACAAAAGGACTCCATCACATCATAATACTGCAATCAGACTGGGTTTGTGAAGTCCAACTACAGAGTAAAGAGTCTACACGTGTTTATAATTTTGCCAAATATACCAGTACGTTTTGAGGGAAAATGCTGCGGCATTCATGACATCAAACATCCCATTCAAATGCAGTTTCTCCAGTGAGCATATTCTTATGGAGACACAGTACAGTTTAAACTAAAAGTGTTTCAAGGTATTTTTTATAAGGATTGAAATTTATTCTTTATAAAACTCTCCACGGTGTGGGCAGCACGGTGGCGCAGTGGTTAGCAATGCTGCCTGGCGGCGCAGAGGACCTGGGTTCGATCTCAGCCCCAGGTCACTGTCTGTGTGGAGTTTGCACATTCTCCCCATGTCTGTGTGGGTCTCACCCCCACAACCCAAAGATGTGCAGGGCAGGTGAACTGGCCATGCTAAATTGCCCCTTTATTGGAAAATAATAATTGGGTATTTAAATTTATTTTTTTCTCTATGGTGAGAATTACAACACAAGAACGGAAAACGGGCTGCTAAAGCCACTAACCTCTGCGCTCATTTCTAGCTTTTGCACGGTGATCGATAGGAACACAAGAGGTCCAATTAATTTCAAAACAAAAAAAAGGCCCAAGTCAGTGATTTGCTTCTCACCCATACTGAAGGCTAACAGTCTGTCTTTATATAGCATCTTTAATACAGTAGAATGTGCCGAGACATTCCACAAGAACAAAATCTGACACCCAGCCACACGGAGACATTAGGACAGGTGGTCAAAAACACGGTTAAAGAAGTAGGTTCTACGGAGTGTCTTAAAAGAGGAGAGAGGGTGGAGAGATTTAGGGAGGGAATTCCAAAATTTAACAGCAAGGCAGCTGAAGGCACGGCAAATAGTGCAGGAATTAAAATCGGAGGGGTGCAGAGATCTCAAAGTATATGTGGCTGGAGGACATTGGGGAGGGCATGGCCATGCAGGGCTGGAGGACATTGGGGAGGGCATGGCCATGCAGGGCTGGAGGACATTGGGGAGGGCATGGCCATGCAGGGCTGGAGGACATTGGGGAGGGCATGGCCATGCAGGGCTGGAGGACATTGGGGAGGGCATGGCCATGCAGGGCTGGAGGACATTGGGGAGGGCATGGCCATGCAGGGCTGGAGGACATTGGGGAGGGCATGGCCATGCAGGGCTGGAGGACATTGGGGAGGGCATGGCCATGCAGGGCTGGAGGACATTGGGGAGGGCATGGCCATGCAGGGCTGGAGGACATTGGGGAGGGCATGGCCATGCAGGGCTGGAGGACATTGGGGAGGGCATGGCCATGCAGGGCTGGAGGACATTGGGGAGGGCATGGCCATGCAGGGCTGGAGGACATTGGGGAGGGCATGGCCATGCAGGGCTGGAGGACATTGGGGAGGGCATGGCCATGCAGGGCTGGAGGACATTGGGGAGGGCATGGCCATGCAGGGCTGGAGGACATTGGAGAGGGCATGGCCATGCAGGGCTGGAGGACATTGGGGAGGGCATGGCCATGCAGGGCTGGAGGACATTGGGGAGGGCATGGCCATGCAGGGCTGGAGGACATTGGGGAGGGCATGGCCATGCAGGGCTGGAGGACATTGGGGAGGGCATGGCCATGCAGGGCTGGAGGACATTGGGGAGGGCATGGCCATGCAGGGCTGGAGGACATTGGGGAGGGCATGGCCATGCAGGGCTGGAGGACATTGGGGAGGGCATGGCCATGCAGGGCTGGAGGACATTGGGGAGGGCATGGCCATGCAGGGCTGGAGGACATTGGGGAGGGCATGGCCATGCAGGGCTGGAGGACATTGGGGAGGGCATGGCCATGCAGGGCTGGAGGACATTGGGGAGGGCATGGCCATGCAGGGCTGGAGGACATTGGGGAGGGCATGGCCATGCAGGGCTTTGAGAACAAGAATGAAAATCTCAAAAATTGATGTACTGCCAAACTAGGAACCCATGCAGGGTCAGTGAGCCCGTGGGTGCTGGGTGATCAGGATTTGGTGGTAGTTTGGATACATGTGGAATTTTGAATGAGCTCAAGTTTACACCTTGTCTTTCTCCCCCACTGACAGGGATAGGAATTGTTGGGAACAATTCCATGGTTCACTGGCATCCTGCCCGAGTGGCTACATGCAGACAGCATCAGCAGGAGAGACCAGGAAGGCCCCTCAAGTAGTGATCAGGTACGGAAAACTGACTCTGTTCCCTGCCTAATCAGAGAGGGGCCGTTTGACCAACGAAAAACAAAGTCAAATGTTTGAGCCTCTCATCTATTATAACTCAGTGTTATACAAGGCAGGGTCTGCACTAAAAGTGACTTTTCATCTGGCCACCAAAGTAACCACTTTGTGCCGAGATGTCCTGTATCGCTGTCGGCATTCCTGTACAGTAACTTCATTGCAGTGTTAATGTCATCCTACTTGTGACAATAATAAGATTATTATTATATGTGCACAGTATCCCACAGTACAAAGCAGTCTCTCTCTGCTTTGTTGCCCCACGTTAGTCAAATAAATGCCTGGAAATCCCCCCCCCCCCCCCAACCAATGCTGAAACTAAGTCCTAAGCATCAATGTGCATCCAACCAGTCATCCTACTCTCCCCATATTTGTTGAATTGAAACTGACAAAATGTGACAAATCTACAAAATAGAGACATTGGCGAAACAAAATATTCACTGAATGCTAACAGAGACAAGAAGGGAAGACTGGCCTATTTCTATGATGTGGACTCAAATAATTTTCTAAATATTAAAGGAAGGGAATAAAGGAAGGGTAGGGTCACGCAGACGTGTTGAGGCCCTTGCTTTCTATCAATGATTTAGGTGTGAATGTAGGAGAGTTGCTCAGTAAGTTTGCAGAAAATTGGTTGAATGGTAAATAGTGAGGAGGATAGTCTTCGAATTACAGGAGGATATAGACAGGCTGGTCAGTGGCAAATAGAACTCAATCTGGATAAGTGTGGTTATGCACTTGGCAGGACAAACAGGGCAAGTTATAGGGGCTGTTTAGCACACTGGGCTAAATCACTGGCTTTGAAAGCAGACCAAGGCAGGCCAGCAGCACGGTTCGATTCCCGTAACAGCCTCCCCGAACAGGCGCCGGAATGTGGCGACTAGGGGCTTTTCACAGTAACTTCATTGAAGCCTACGCGTGACAATAAGCGATTTTCATTTTCAAGTATTTGATAAAGGGCAGGGTGCTGGGAAGCACCGAAGATCAGACGGACCTTGGTCTGCAGGTACACCCGTCCCTTAAGGTAGCAGAGCAGACGGGTACAGTGGTTAAGAAGGCATACGGCATACTTGCCTTTATTAGTCCAGGCATAGAGTTTAAGAGCAGGGAGGTTATGCTGTATAAAACATTGGTTCGGCCACAGTTAGAGTATTGCACACAGTTCTGGAATCCACATTATAAGAGGGATGTGATAGCACTGGAAAGGGTGCAGAGGAGATTTACCAGGATGTTGCCTGGGCTGGAGAGTGTTAGTTATGAAGAGAGATTGGATGGACTTGGATTGTTTTACTTGGTGCAGAGGAGACTGACGGGGAACATGATTGAGATGGATAAAATTGAGGGGCACAGATAGAGGAAGAAATTTTTCCCCTTGGTGGAGGGATCAATGACCAGGGCACAAAGATTTATGGTAAGGAGCAGGAGGTTTAGAGGGGATACGAGGAAAAATCTTTTTATGCAGAGGGTGGTATGAGTTTGAAATTTGCTGCCTGAAAGGGTGGTGGAGGCAGAAAGGGTGGTGGAGGTATTGTTGTTTATTCTTACTGATTTTGGTCTACGGGTCAGGAAGTCGAGGATCCAGTTGCAGAGTGGGGAGCCAAGTCCTAGGTTTTGGAGCTTTGATATGAACTTGGCTGGGATTATGGTGTTGACGACGGAGCTGTAGTCAATAAATAGGAGTCTGATGTAGGAGTCCTTGTTGTCGAGATGCTCAAGGAATGAGTGTAGGGCCAGAGAGATGGCGTCTTCTGTTGACCAGTTGTGGCGGAATGCTAATTGCAGTGGATTAAGGCATTCTGGGATTATGGAGCTGATGTATCTCATGACCAACATACGGAAGCACTTCATAATGATCGATGTCAGGGGCTGGTTTAGCACAGGGCAAAATCGCTGGCTTTGAAAGCAGACCAAGGCAGGCCAGCAGCACGGTTCAACTCCTGCACCAGCCTCCCCGAACAGGTGCCGGAATGTGGCGACTAGGGGCTTTTCACAGTAACATCATTTGAAGCCTACTTGTGACAATAAGCGATTTTCATTTTTTCATTTCATTTCAAGGCCACCAGATATAGTCATCAAGGCACATTGCCTGCTTCTTCGCTGGCAACGGTACGATGGTGGTCTTCTTGAAGCAGGTGAGAACCTCGGAACAGTAGGGAGAGGTTAAAGATGTCCGCAAACATGCCTGTCAGTTGGTCCACGCAGGATCTAAGTTCACGACCAGAGACTCGGTCAGGACCTATTGCTTTCCAATGGTTCACTTTCCAGAAGGCTGAGCTGACTTCGGAAGCTGTGATGGTGAGTATGGGTGTGCCTGAGGCTGCTGGGGCAGTTGGCAATTATTTATGGTTTCCTGCTCGAAACGAGCATAGAACGCATGGAGCTCATCGGGAGGGATGCGCTGCTGCCAGAGATTCTACTCAGCTTTGCTTTGTAGCCGGTTATGTTGTTTAAGCCTTGTCACAACTGATGAGAGCCCATGTCGTTGGTCTGTGACTCTAGCTCAGTGTGGTATTGTCTCTTGGCATGCCTGATGGCTTTGCGGCGGCCTTACCTAGATTTCTTGTATAGGTCAGGGTTGCTTGTCTTGCAAGGCTCAGACCTGGACTTCAGTTGGGAGTGAATCTCCCAATGGAGATGCTCCCCTGGAGCATCCCTGGGTGCTCCAGGAAGGCAGCTCACCACAACCTTATCAAGGGTGATTAGGAATGGGCAATAAATGATGGCCCAGCTAGCAGCTCCCATATCCGACGAATGAATGGAAAAAAATCCATCTATCTCCAAATCTCCAAAGTCCAGCAACCACAGCCTTTTGGGGGGAGAGTTTCAGATTTCCGCTCCTCTTTGAAAGCATTTCCTGATTCTGCCCTGAATGGCCAGGCTCTGCCCCCTTTGTTCAGAACTGCACCCAGTTTCTCTACCTACAAATCACCTTAAACACCTGGGTCAGGTCACAACTTCAATCGTCAAAACTAAGTTAGTGCAATCACTGATCTTTTAAGATCTGCTGTGGGTTAGAGAGGGTAAATGGGTAAAAGCAAAATTTCCAAACTCAGAGCAACAAAAAGCTTCACCTCATGATATCACATCCCAAGAATGTGCACAAGCCACTGCAAACCACACCAGCATTCCACAGAATCCCAACAAAGCTATGCCCAGGGGAAGCAAGGCTCAAAATTCACTGGGAAAAAAAAACCTTCAGGCCCACAATCAATATTGCTTTAAATAATTGTTCCGCATACATACTTCAAATGGCCCAGTGGAATAGCAAGAAACAACAGAACACTCTTGGAAAACAATTAACAATTAGGACTGCAAAGCTAAAACGTACACACAAACTGGGAAAAACGATAACAGCTTGTGATTGTCTACCTGTCACTTCATAAATTAAATCATTTTAAACGCAGTTGAATCAAACCACAGAACCATGAACAGATAAAGCTTAAAGCAAAACACAGCTCTATAATGCGATGAAACCACTTCTTCGATTAACACAAAAAAACCTGTAAACCAAATCCACCTGTTGGCCATGATTTGTTCTCCACCCACATTAGCACACTACCACAAAAAAGAATGGCTTTGTCCCCCGTGGGGGAGAATCCCCACTCTGTCGACCTATCAGGAAGTGATCACAAACAAGAACGACACATTCAATTCAGTCTTATTCAATTAACGCCACTCAGCTTTGCTAATGAATTACGCTTTCCAAATAAATATACATTTGGTACATTGTCGCATTTACAGGGCGAACAGATTTTAAACAGGGCTGTTTCCCCTGGCAGCTGTCTGAAGGTGAACTCCAACTAGGAGTTATCGCGGAATCGATGGGTCTGCTCTGCACCCCACCCTGAATTACTGGCTGGGAGCGAGGGAGGGGGGTACTCCAACGTTCCAGCTCTCTGCCCCCTGTGGTGAGAGAGCATGAGGAGTAATTTGCCCTCATCCTCCTACCAGCCCTGAAACCACACCCCTGCACAATGAATACCCATTTACACTCCCCAATACCCTGACATACTCTTCAATATACACAGCCTCCCTGAATGATCTGATCCCACCCCTTTCCCTGATATCCCCGCCCTCCCAGATACCTGGCACACTCATATACCACCCATCAATCCATAAAATACCAATGCACCCCCTCCATACCACATGGAACCCCCACCTTCCGTCCCTCCCTTACATGCCTCTCGCCGTTCATCACATGCCCCATCCCACCCAAATAAACCCACTCTCCCAAAAACACCTCCCCTCCCTAATATACCCCACCAAACCGCACCCCCACCAAACCGCACTCTCACCCCCAAGCCGAGTATAACACCTCCCTCGCTAATACAACCATTCCCTCCCTCCTACACCCCCTTAGCCCCTTCCCCACGATCACCCCAAATAGCCCAGCCCTCTCCCTCATATCGTTCATCCCTCTCCTGGGCAGCAGGGTAGCATGGTGGTTAGCATAAATGCTTCACAGCTCCAGGGTCCCAGGTTCAATTCCCAGCTGGGTCACTGTCTGTGTGGAGTCTGCACGTCCTCCCCGTGTGCGTGGGTTTCCTCCGGGTGCTCCGGTTTCCTCCCACAGTCCAAAGATGTGCGGGTTAGGTGGATTGGCCATGCCAAATTGCCCGTAGTGTCCTAATAAAAGTAAGGTTAAGGGGGGGGTTGTTGGGTTACGGGTATAGGGTGGATACGTAGGTTTGAGTGGGGTGATCATGGCTCGGCACAACATTGAGGGTTGAAGGGCCTGTTCTGTACTGTTCTATGTTCTATGTTCTCTCTCAGAGCCCCATTCCCTCATTCCCAGACCCCCTTTCCCTCCCATAGCCACCTCCACTCACCCTCCCTCCCTCCCATAGCCACCTCCACTCACCCTCCCATAGCTTCCCCACCCACTCTCCCTCCCGTTTTTAAAGAACTCAATTACGGAATGTCGGCATCGCTGATTAGGCCTGCATTTATTGTCCATCAGAAGGGCTACCCACTCTCCCTCCCTCTGCCCCCCCCCCCCACTTGCCCTCCCATACCCCCCTCCAACTCTCTCCCTCCCTCCCATAGCCCCCCGCACTCGCTCCCCTCCATAGCCCCTCCACACTCCCTCCTACAGCCTCCTACAGCCCCCTCCACACTCCCTCCTACAGCCCCCTCCACTCTTTCCCCCCCCCCCCCCTCCCATAGCCTCTTGGTTCCATCATAAAACCCCTCCATTCACCCCTCACAAAACCCCTCCACGTCCCTCCCTCCCTCATTCTGCCCTTCCATCGCTCCCTCACTCATTCAACTCCTCCATCATCCCTCATAGAATTAAGAAAATAGGAGCAGGAGGCCATTCGGCGTTTCAGGTCTGCTCCGCCATTCATAGTGATCGTGGCTGATCATCCAACTCAATAGCCTAATCCCGCCTTTCCCCCCATATCCTTTGATCCCCTTTGCCCCAAGTGCTACATCTAACTGCTTCTTGAAAACATACAATGTTTTGGTCTCAACTACTTCCTGTGGTAACGAATTCCATAGGCCGACCACTCTCTGGGTGAAGCAATTTCTCATCTCTGTCCTAAATGGTCTACCCCGTATCTACAGACTGTGACCCCAGGTTCTGGACAACCCGACCATTCATCCTTCCTGCATCTACCCTGTCCAGTCCTGTTAGAAGTTTATAGATTTCCGTGAGAACAGCCGCATCCTTTTGAACTCCAGCGAATACAATCCATTTTTAAAATAAATTTAGAGTACCCAATTCATTTTTTTCCAATTAAAGGGCAATTTAGCATGGCCAACTCACCTAACCTGCACATCTTTGGGTTGTGGGGGCGAGATACACGCAGACACGGGGAGAATGTGCAAACTCCACACGGACAGTGACCCAGAGCCGCGATCAAACCTGGGACTTCGGCGCCATGAGGCAGCAGGGCTAACCCACTGCGCCACCGTGCTGCCCTAGCGAATACGATCCTAACCAACTCAATCTCTCCTCATGCGTCCGATCTGCCATCCCAGGAATCAGTCTGGTAAACCTTCGCTGCACTCTCTCTGGAGCAAGAACATCCTTCCTCAGATAAGGAGTCCAAATCTGGAAACAATATTCCAGGTGTGGCCTCACCAAGGCCCTGTATAATTGCAGCCAAACATCCCAGCTCCTGTACTCAAATCCTCTCGCTATGAAAGCCAACATACCATTGCCTACCTATCTGCTGTACCTGCATGCTTACCTTCAGCACCTGGTGTACGAGGACACCCAGGTCTCGTTGCACATTCCCCTCTCCTAATATATGGCCATTCAGATAAGTCTGCCTTCCCGTTTTTGCTACCAAAGTTGATAACGTCACATTTATCCAAATTATACTTCCCCCTCCCCTTCCCCAATACTCCCCCTCCCCTTCCCCAATACTTCCAGCCCCTCCCAACCCCTTCCCCAATACTCCCCCTCCACACCCCTCCCCAATACTCCCCCCTCCACACCCCCTCCCCAATACTCCCCCCTCCACACCCCCTGTCCCCAATACTCCCCCTCCACACCCCCTCCCCAATACTCCCCCTCCACACCCCCTCCCCTCACACTCCCCCCTCCCCTCACACTCCCCCCCTCCCCTCACACTCCCCCCCTCCCCTCACACTCACACCTCCCCCCTCCCCTCACACCCCCCCCTCCCCCTCACACTCCCCCCTCCCCTCACACTCCCCCCTCCCCTCACACCCCCAATACTCCCCCCTCCTGTCACACACCCCTTCCCCAATACGCCCCCTCCCCTCACACCCCTTCCCCAATACGCCCCCTCCCCTTCCCCATACTCCCCTTCCCCTGCCCAATACGCTCCCCCTCCCCACCCCCTCCCCAATGCACCCCCCACCCCCTCCCCACACCCCCTCCCCAATACTCCCCCTCCACCCCCCCTCCCCAATACTCCCCCTCCACACCCCCTCCCCAATACTCCCCCTCCACACCCCCCCCCCCCCTCCCCCCCAATACTCCCCCTCCACACCCCCTCCCCAATACTCCCCCTCCACACCCCCTCCCCAATACTCCCCCTCCACACCCCCTCCCAATACTCCCCCTCCACACCCCCTCCCCAATACTCCCCCTCCACACCCCCCTCCCAATACTCCCCCTCCACACCCCCTCCCCAATACACCACACCCCCTCCCCAATACACCACACCCCCTCCACCCCCCTCCCCAATACTCCCCCTCCACACCCCCTCCCCAATACTCCCCCTCCACACCCCCTCCCCAATACTCCCCCTCCACACCCCCTCCCCAATACTCCCCCTCCACACCCCCTCCCCAATACTCCACACCCCCTCCCCAATACTCCCCCTCCACACCCCCTCCCCAATACACCCCCCTCCCCAATACTCCCCCCTCCCCAATACTCCCCCCCTCCCCCAATACTCCCCCCTCCCCCAATACTCCCCCCTCCCCTCACACCCCCCTCCCCCAATACTCCCCCTCCCTCTCACCCCCCTCCCCCAATACTCCCCCTCCCCTCACACCCCCTCCCCTCACATCCCCCTCCCCTCACACCCCCTCCCCAATACTCCCCCCTCCCCCAATACTCCCCCCTCCCCCAATACTCCCCCCTCCCCCAATACTCCCCCCTCCCCCAATACTCCTCCCTCCCCTCACACCCCCTCCCCAAAAACTCCCCCCTCCCCTCACAACCCCCTCCCCAAATACTCCCCCTCCCCTTACACCCCCCCAATACTCCCCCCCCCCCTTACACCCCCCCCAATTCTCCCCCCCCCCCTTACACCCCCCTCCCCTTACACCCCCCCCCCAATACTCCCCCCTCCCCTTACACCCCCCTCCCCAATACTCCCCCCTCCCCTCACACCCCCAATGCTCCCCCCTCCCCTCACACCCCCAATGCTCCCCCCTCCCCTCACACCCCCAATGCTCCCCCCTCCCCTCACACCCCCAATGCTCCCCCCTCCCCTCACACCCCCAATGCTCCCCCTCCCCTCACACCCCCAATGCTCCCCCCTCCCCTCACACCCCCGATGCTCCCCCTCCCCTCACACCCCCAATGCTCCCCCCCTCCCCTCACACCCCCAATGCTCCCCCCTCCCCTCACACCCCCAATGCTCCCCCCTCACACCCCCAATGCTCCCCCCTCACACCCAATGCTCCCCCCTCCCCCCACACCCCCAATGCTCCCCCCACACCCCCATGCTCCCCCCTCCCCTCACACCCCCAATGCTCCCCCCTCCCCTCACACCCCCAATGCTCCCCCCTCCCCTCACACCCCCAATGCTCCCCCCTCCCCTCACACCCCCCTCCCCAATACTCCCCCCTCCCCTCACACCCCCAATGCTCCCCCCTCCCCTCACACCCCCCTCCCCAATACTCCCCCCTCCCCTCACACCCCCTCCCCAATACTCCCCCCCTCCCCTCACACCCCCTCCCCAATACTCCCCCCTCCCCTCACACCCCCCAATACTCCCCCTCCCCTCACACCCCCTCCCCAATACTCCCCCTCCCCTCACACCCCCTCCCCAATACTCCCCCTCCCCTCACACCCCCTCCCCAATACTCCCCCCTCCCCTCACACCCCCTCCCCCAACACCCCCTCCCCAATACTCCCCCTCCCCAATACTCCTCCCTCCCCCAATACTCCCCCTCCCCCAATACTCCCCTCCCCTCACACCCCCAATACCCCTCTCCCCTCACACCCCCAATACTCCTCACACCCCCAATACTCCCCCTCCCCCAATACTCCCCCCTCCCCCAATACTCCCCCACACCCATACTTCCCTACCTGGGCGCTCTGGGGGCCCGGGCTCCGGTTGTGCGGCTCGGGGAGGGGAGGCCGCCTCTCTCTCGCACTCCTGTTGCCGCCGCTCGTTCCCGCGCCGCTGCCCCGCGCGCGCCCCCGTTCCCGAACCCACTCGCGCGCGCGCGCGCTGCCGCCCCCGGTGGCGCGCCGCAGAAACCGGCCGCCTCCACTCCGCCGAGGGGGGGGGATGAGGCGGCTTGATTTCCCCTTTTAGACACTGCTGGCCTCAGATAAAGGGGAACAAAAAGCGCGTCAAGTCAGTGCGAATGACTAATTTGTCCTAAAGCCTGTGATATCCGGAGGCTCGGGAAAAGGGACTGAGTTCCTCCTCCCTAGGACTGAGTAACCCCCCTCCGGTAGCTGGAAATGGACTCGCCCGGCACCAAAACACTGAGGCCCCTAATTACGTCATTGATACCATTTCCCCCCCAATAAATGATTTAATGAGTTTAGAATCGCTGGCGCCGCGCGATGATGTATTTTACTGTCTGTTTACCGCGGTACGGATCTAAAATTTCGAAAATTATCTCTAAACCTTGATGAATTTTTTAATATCATGGCGCGCGTGCGCAGCGCGCTGCCCCCTGGGATTTGTAGTCCTCGGGTTAAAGGGACAGCAGCCCCAGATTTCTTAAAGGGGCAGCTGCCATTTGATGTGGGGGGTTTTAAATCCAACCATAAAAAGGAAAACTTAACAACGGTGCTCCTCTTTCAAGGGCCAAAACTATAAAGAAATAAATCAGCGGTTACCTAAGCTGTGTCACCCACTGGGAGATCTCTGATGGCAGACCTTCTTACATGTCCCCTCCACTCACCCTCTCTCCCAGGTAATATATAAGAATTAGGCCTTTCAAGAACAACATTTGGAAGCACCTATTCACACAAAGGATGGTAGGAGTCTTCATCCTGTGGCTTTCAACGCCCTGGGGGTTTCCATTGGCAAGAAACTGAACTGGACTAGCCATTTAAATACTGTGGCTACAAGAGCAGGTCAGAGGCTAGGAATCCGGCAGCAAGTAACCCACCTCCTGACTCCCAAAGCCTGTCCACCATCTCCAAGGCACAAGTCAAATGTGTGATGGAATACTGTAAACTTGCCTGGATGAGTGCAGCTCCAACAACAGTCAAGAAGTGTGGTGGTATGATTTGCATAGCTGTCTGCCATTGGTGCAGAACACCAGCTTACCATTGGCCCTGGTCGGTCATGTGCCTCTCGACCGATTGGTTGAGACCAGTCATGTGACAGCTCTCCGATTGGTCGAGAGGCTGAGTTAACCACGCCTCCATACCGAGGTATAAATAGACAGAACGCCCGGCGGTCGTCCATTTACTGTAGTCGACCGCAGGGCTAAGTTCTAGCTTATTAAAGCCTAACTTTTGTACAGCAACTCGTCTCACGTTCGATTGATGGCTCATCAAGAAGCTTAACGCCATACAGAACAAAGCAATCCACTAGATTGGCATCCTTTCAACATGAAATCCCTCTACCACCGATGAACAGTAGCAGCCGTGTGTACCATCTACAAGGTGCACTGCAGTAACTCACCAAGGTTCCTTAGGCAGCTCCTTCCAAACCCACGACCACTATCATCTAGATCTAGAAGGACAAGAGCAACAGATACCTGGGAACCCCACCACCTGGAGGTTCCCCTCCAAGTCACTCAACATCCTGACTTAGAAATATATCGCCGTTCCTTCACTGGTCAAGATCCAGGAACTCCATCTCTAACAGCACTGTGGGTATACCTACACCTCAGGGACTGCAGCTGTTCAAGACGGCAGCACACCATGACCTTCTCAAGGGCCACTAAGGACAGGCAATAAATGTTGGCCTAACCAGAGACAAAGAACAAAGAACAGTACAGGAACAGCCCTTCGGCCCTCCAAGCCTGTGCCGATCATGTATCCAATCTCGGCCAACCGCCTGTATCCTATACCCCGTCTGTTCATGTGTCTATCCAGATAAGTCTTAAAGATCACTAACGTATCTACCTCAACCACCTCACTTGACAGTGCATTCCAGGCCACCACCAACCTCTGTGTAAAAACTTCCCCCGCACATCTCCACTGAATCGATCCCCCTTCACCTTGAACTTGTGCCCCCTTGTAATTATCATTTCCACCCTGGGAAAAAGCCTCCAACTGTTCACCCTATCTGTACCCCTCATAATTTTATAAACTTCTATCAGGTCGCCCCTCAGCCTCCGTCTCTCTAGGGAGAGCAATCCCAGTTTATTCAATCTCTCCTCATAGCTAATACACTCCATACCAGGCAGCATCCTGGTAAATCTTTTCTGTACTCTCTCCAAAGCTTCCACGTCCTTCTGGTAGTGTGGTGACCAGAATTGAACACAGTATTCCAAATGTGGCCTAACCAACATTCTATATAACTGTAACATAATTTGCGAGCTTTTATACTCGATACCCCCGTTCAATGAAGGCAAGCATGTCATATGCTTTCCTTTTTTATATATAAATTTAGAGTACCCAATTCATTTTTTCCAATTAAGGGGCAATTTAGTGTGTTCAATCCACCTGCCCTGCACATCTTTGGGTTGTGGGGGGCGAAACCCACACAGACACGGGGAGAATGTGCAAATTCCACACGGACAGTGACCCAGAGCCGGGATTGAACCTGGGACCTCGGCGCCATGAGGCAGCAGTGCTAACCCACTATCGCACTGTGCTGCCCTATGCCATATGCTTTCTTTACCACCATTTAAACCTGTGCTGCCACTTTTAGGGAACTGTGGACCTGCGCACCCAGATCTCTCTGTGTCTCTATGCTCCTGATGGTTCTGTCATTTATTTTAAAGCTCCCACCTGAATTGGATCTACCAAAATTAATCACCTCGCATTTGCCCGGGTAAAATTCCATCTGCCATTTCTCCGCCCAATTTTGCAGCCTATCTATATCCTGCTGTAGTCTCTGACAGTCTTCATCACTATCCGCAACTCCTGCAATCTTAGTATCCACAAACTTGCTAATCAGACCCGCTATGTTTTCTTACAAGTCATTTATATGTATTACAAACAGCAGAGGTCCCAGTATCAATCCCTGCAGAACACCACTAGTTACAGTCCTCCATTCAGAAAAACACCCCTCCACTGCTATCGTCTGTCTTCTATGGCCAAGCCAGTTCTGACTCTATCCAGCTAGTTCACCCCTGATCCCGTGTGATTTAACCTTTTGCACCAGCCTGCCATGAAGGACCTTGTCAAATGCTTTACTAAAGTCCATGTCGGCAACATCCACAGTCCTTCCCTCGTCAATCATTTTTGTCACCTCTTCAAAAAAATCAATTAAATTAGTGAGACGTGACCTCCCTCGTACAAAACCATGCTGTCTGCCGCTAATAAGACCATTCACTTCCAAATGTGCATAGATCCTATCTCTGAGAATCTTTTCCAACAATTTCACTATCGCTGATGTCATGCTCACTGGCCTAAAATTACCTGACTTATCCTTGCTACCCTTTTTTGTTTAATAAATTCAGAGTACCCAATAATTTTTTTTCCAATTAAGGGGCATTGTAGCGTGGCCAATCCACCTAACCTACACATCTTTGGGTTGTACAAAGAACAAAGAAAATTACAGCACAGGAACAGGCCCTTCGGCCCTCCCAGCCTGCGCCGATCCAGATCCTTTATCTAAACCTGTTGCCTATTTTCCAAGGATCTACTTCCCTCTGTTCCCCGCCCATTCATATATCTGTCTAGGTGCATCTTAAATGATGCTATCGTGCCCGTCCGCTGGTAAAGCGTTCCAGGCACCCACCACCCTCTGCGTAAAAAACTTTCCACGCACATCTCCCTTAAACTTTTCCCCTCTCACCTTGAAATCGTGACCCCTTGTAATTGACACCCCCACTCTTGGAAAAAGCTTGTTGCTATCCACCCTGTCCATACCTCTCATAATTTTGTAGACCTCAATCAGGTCTCCCCTCAACCTCCGTCTTTCCAATGAAAACAATCCTAATTTACTCAACCTTTCTTCATAGCTAGCACCCTCCATACCAGGCAACATCCTGGTGAACCTCCTCTGCACCCTCTCTAAAGCATCCACATCCTTCTGGTAATGTGGCGACCAGAACTGCACGCAGTATTCCAAATGTGCCCTAACCAAAGTCCGATACAACTGTAACATGACCTGCCGACTCTTGTACCCAATACCCCGTCCGATGAGGGCAAGCATGATGTATGCCTTCTTGACCACTCTATCTACCTGCATTGCCACCTTCAGGGTACAATGGACCTGAACTCCCAGATCTCTCTGTACATCAATTTTCCCCAGGACTCTTCCATTGACCGTATAGTCTGCTCTTGAATTAGATCTTCCAAAATGCATCACCTCGCATTTTCCTGGATTGAACACCATCTGCCATTTCTCTGCCCAACTCTCCAATCTATCTATATTTTGTTGTATTCTCTGACAGTCCTCCTCGCTATCTGCAACTCCACCAATCTTAGTATCATCTGCAAACTTGCTAATCAGACCACCTATACTTTCGTCCAGATCATTTATGTATATCACAAACAACAGTGGTCCGAGCACGGGTCCCTGTGGAACACCACTAGTCACCTTTCTCCATTTTGAGATACTCCCTTCCACCACTACTCTCTGTCTCCTGTTGCCCAGCCAGTTCTTTATCCATCTAGCTAGTACACCCTGGACCCTATACAACTTCACTTTTTCCATCAACCTGCCATGGGAAACTTTATCAAATGCTTTACTGAAGTCCATATGGATTGTGGGGGTCAAATCCACGCAGACATGGGGAGAATGTGCAAACTCCACACACACAGTGACCCAGGGCCGGGATTTGAACCTCAGCACCATAAGCTGCAGTGCTAACCACTGTGCCACGTGCCACCCTACCTTGCTATCCTTCTTAAATAACGGGACAACATTGGCTACCCTCCAATACTCTGGGATCTCACCTGTGGCCAACGAGGAAACAAAAATGTCTGTTAGAGGTCCAGCGATTTCATCTCTTGTTTCCCCCAGTAATCTGGAATAGATGCCATCTGGCCCTGGGGATTTATCTACCTTAATACTTTTTAACACCTAACACCTTCTCCCTCATAATAATGAGTGTCTACACATCCCTCTGAGACACCACTAATCAACATGTCCCTCTCCTTTGTGAATTCCGATGCAAAATACTCATTAAGGACCTCACCTACTTCCTCTGGTTCAATACATAATTTCCCTCCTTTGTTCTTGAGTGGACCAACTCTTTCTCTAGCTACCCTCTTATTCCTAATACACATATAATATGCCTTGGGATTCTCCTGAATCCTGCCTGCCAAGGACATTTCATGACCCCTTTTTGCCCTCCACACTCCCCGCTTGAGCTCTTTTCTATTTTCCTTGTATTCCTCAAGTGCTTCATCTGTTTTTAGTTGTCTAGACTCACGTATGCATCTTTTTTTCTTTTTGACAAGATTTTCAATTTCCCTGGTCATCCATGGTTCCCGAATTCTGCCTTTGCCGTCCTTCCTTTTTACCGGCACATGCCTGTCCTGCACTCCCATCAGCTGCTCCTTAAAAGACTCCCGCATGCCAAATGGGGATTTACCCTCAAACAGCCTCTCCCAAACAACAGCCTCCAAACCCAGCCTAATCTGGTTGTAGTTAGCCTTCCCCCAATTTAGCACCTTAACCCCAGGGCAACACTCATCCTTTTCCATGAGTATCCGAAAGCTGGCGGAATTGTGGTCACTGTTCACCACATGTTCCCCCACTGCAACTTTGATGACCTGGCCGGGCTCGTTCCCTAGTAATAAATCCAGTATAAATCCAGCCCCCTCTCTAGTCGGACTTTCCGCATTTTGTTTCAAAAAACCTTCCTGGACACGCTTAACAATTTCCTCAACATCCAGACCCCTAGCCCTCAGGGATTTCCAGTCAATATGAGGAAAATTAAAGTTCCCACTACAGCAGCCCTATTATTTCTACATCTATCCAGAATCTGCTGACATATTTGACATATTTGACATAGCCTGTAGTACACATAGTGACAGTTTCTGAGTCCCCCCCCCCCCCCCCCCCCCCCCCCCCCCCCCCCGTCTCACCTAAAACACCTACATCCCGGAACATTTAGCTGCCAGTCCTGTCCCTTTTTTAACCACGTCTCCATTACAGCAACCACATCCGGGTTCCACGCATGAATCAAGGCTCTAAGTTCATCTGTCTTACCTGTTATACTCCGTGCATTGGAGGAGATAAGCTCCAGAACTCCAGGCCCACTGAGTTCGACCTTCCCCAGCCTGCCCTTCCTGGTACCATGCTCATCCCCAGTCTCTACACTTGCTGGCTTGGATTCTTGTTATCCAAAGTTATTTAGGGATATGGGACAATGGGATATTTGGAATTATGTCACAGATGAGCCATGATCTCACTGAATAGCAGAGCAGCTTTCAAATGGTCTCCTCCTGTTCCTATAAATATGAAACCTCCACAGGAATAAGGTCAACCATGGTTGGCAATCTTAGGCGAAAGGGAGGCAAGATGTGAAACCTGCTTGTTCTATTTCCGACTCCCTCTTGCCAAACTCACTGATGAATAATCTTATAGTCTAATGGGCATCATCTTCTCAACAAAAATAGGCATTTTACTAAGAGTGACTAGTCCTCCACCACATGTCAGCAACCAGGTTTTTTTTTAAATCACTGAAAACAACAATGAACCACTTTGCAGAATCACAGGCCTGTTCTGGTGCAGAAGGAGGCCATTCGGCCCAGCGTCTCTGCTCTCCAAATAAGCATCATAACTTAGTGCCAATTCCCCGGCCTTTTCCCTGTACCCCTGCACATTATTTGAAAATGAAATTAAATGAAAATGAAATGAAAAATGAAATGAAATGAGAAAAAAATGAAAATGAAATGAAAATCACTTATCGTCACAAGTAGGCTTCAAATGAAGTTACTGTGAAAAGCCCCTAGTCACCACATTCCGGCGCCTGTTTGGGGAGGCTGGAACGGGAATTGAACCGTGTTGCTAGCCTGTCTTGGTCTGCTTTAAAAGCCAGCGATTTAGCCCTGAGCTAAACCAGCCCCTTCTCCTATTCTATTCCCCTATTTCTATTCAGATAATCATCTAATACCTTCTGGAATACCACGATTGAACCTGCCTCCACCACAGGCAGTGCATTCCAGACCCCGACTACTCGTTGTCAAAATGTTTTTCTCACATTGATGTGACCATCAATTCACAAGACACGTGATAGGAAGTGAACAGTGGTTTAAATAGTCTTACAACTGAGCCTGCCTGCGGCGAGATGAACTGGCAGCAGGCTCACAACTGCAGATCTTTATACTTCTGGTTAGTGGGAGGAGCCATGGGCGGAACCATGGGCGGAGCCAAGAGTGGAGCTTAGTACAAACTCCTCATCTCCCCCCTATGGGCAGAGCCGCGCAACTGCTCGTATACCGAGCTTACAAAGACACAACACACACAATATAACACAGTGTGAATTGCGAGGATTGTGATTCACCACACACACATCACATTTGCTTCTTTTGCAAATCACTTCAAATCTGCACACACATTCGTTCTTGATCCTTTTACGAGCAGAACATTTCTACTCTGTCCAACTTAATAGTTTTATTGGTGTAGTTAGCTTCTGATCAGTTTCTTCATAAATTAAGTAATTTTTGATATGAAATTACTTATAAAACTGTAGCCTTAGCGGCATGGTAACACAGTGGTTAGCACTGTTTCTTCACAGATCCAGGGTCCCAGGTACAATTCCCACTTGGGGAACACAAAAGGAATTTTTAAAATTGGAAAAGATCACAGAAAACGCAGGCAGCACGGTGGTGCAGTGGTTAGCACTGCTGCCTCACAGCGCTGAGGGCCTGGGTTCGAATCCCGGCTCTGGGTCACTGTCCGTGTGGAGTTTGCACATTCTTCCCGTGTCTGCGTGGGTTTCACCCCCACAACCCAAAGATGTGCAGGTTAGGTGGATTGACCACGCTAAATTGCCCCTTCATTGGAAACAAATATTTGGGGACACTAAATTTATTTTTAAAAAAGAAAACACTGACTTGCGTGGATTTTGGGGTAACTCAACTACATTTAAAATTCCTCTGAGCTTTTGAACGGATGTAACTCGAGGAAACAAAAAGAAACTCAACTGCTCCATGTTTATTTGGCTCACATCAGAATGACACTGCCACCTAGTGCACTTATGTGTATTACAGGCTCTGAGCGGAGTTAACATCGAGCCATTGAGTGAGAGGCAATCTAACAATTGGCAGAAAACAGTTACATTAAATAGAAGTTCAAAATTCATTTAAGGGATGTTGGTATCGCTGGCTAGGCCAGCATTTGTTGCCTATCCCTAATTGCCCTTGAGAAGGTGGTGGTTGTGATGAGTGTAGGAATTTCAGATATATTGTGTTATATGTATTGGGTGCAGTAAGGGTTAGAAGTTTGTATTAGTGTGGCTACTGCAGTCATGTTTTTAAAAATCCTGGTTTGAAAGGCACCCAGGCTTTGTGGCAACAAAAGGGATAATTAAAGCATCGTAAAAGTTGGGCTAATGGAATTTTGTTTATATAAAAAAGGTTTCCTGGGAGTAGATAATTTGAGAAATTGAGTCTAGCTTCATTAAGATGATGTAGTTAATGGGAGGAGCCAGGGGATGAAGCACGCAGGTGTTGAGTTTCAGTTCAGTTTAGATTGGGGGGGGTGAACAAACAAGCAGCTTTTTTGCCAAATGCTGGGAACTTAAATAGTTGTTTCACACAGGCAAGAATTTGCAAGCTGTTTCCTGAAGGATCTCTCTCTCAAAGTGGTTTATCCAAGGCATCACTTTACAGCAAGTATTCCTGGGTTGGCCAAATGTATTTAAAAGTAGATTTTGAGCTGATATGGGTTTTGCTTGATTGGAGATAAAATATAGCAGTTCAGAGTTAGTGTTTCATTGTCCTTGTTTTTTTAAATATAAAATTTAGAGTACCCAATTCATTTTTCCAATTAAGGAGCAATTTAGCGTGTTCAATCCACCTGCCCTGCACATCTTTGGGTTGTGGGGCGAAACCCACGCAGACACGGGGAGAATGTGCAAACTCCACATGGACAGTGACCCGGGGCCGGGATCGAACCTGGGACCTCGGCGCCGTGAGGCAGCAGGGCTAACCCACTGTGCTGCCCTAAAATATGTAACCATAAGCCAGGCGGCTTAACATCTGTCATTAGGAAAATGTTAGAGAATGTAATAGCAGAGCATTTAGAAATGAAATGAAAATCGCTTATTGTCACGAGTAGGCTTCAATGAAGTTACTGTGAAAAGCCCCTAGTCGCCACATTCTGGCGCCTGTCCAGGGAGGCTGGTACGGGAATCGAACCGTGCTGCTGGCCTGCTTGGTCTGCTTTAAAAGCCAGCGATTTAGAAATACAAGGTGCATGGCGGCGCGGTGGCGTAGTGGTTTGCATTGCTGCCTCACGGCACCGAGGTTCCATCCTGGGCCCGGGTCACATGGACTGCAGCGGTTGGAGAAGCCAGCTCACCATATCACAGTCCAGGATCAGACATCAATAGTCGCTGGGATACAAGACAGATATCCCAATATTTCATTTAATTTGTATAATAACCAAAAAGATGTGCAGGGTAGGTGGATTGGCCGCGCTAAATTGGCCCCTTAATTGGAAAAAAATAATTGGGTACTCTAAATTAAAAACAAAAAATGGTTTCCTATTTTATCTCCCTCCTTTTTGAATAAAGGTGCTACATTGGCAGTTTTCTAATCCTCTGGGATGTTTCCAGAGTTCAAGGATTCATGGAAGATTACCGCCAGTGCATCCAGTATCTCTGTCACCACTCCTGTTATTACCCTAGGATGTAACCCATCAACTCCAGGAGATTTACCAGCCTTTCGCCCCATTAGTTTCCTGAGTGTTTTTTCTCCAGTGTTTGTTATTGGCCAGTATTCTACGTCTCTGTTTGCTGCAGACGTTAGGTCACTTCCAAGGGGAGTTCAGAGGTGAGTGCGCAGTTCGCGACTGTCCAGAAGAATGTCCAAGGGATGACAGGGGTCCAGGAGAGCTTGGAGGGGAGCAGGCCACACGTCTGCACTTCACGGACAGGCTTGCAGAGTCGTGAGATGGCGTTTGTCCTTCAGGGCCGATGCTTGGGGGGGGGGTTCGCAGAGTCGGGGAGGGGTTCGTGCAGTCAGGAGGTGGGGGGGGGAGAGAGAGGAGAGGAGGAGGGAGGGCAGGATTGAAGGTGCCAGTTGACACCGCGTGCTTCCTCTCCACGGTAGAGGGGCAGGCAGCCGGGTCAGACCAACCCACTTGATCCTCTGCTGCCTTGACTGGTGACAACTGGAAGGCTTTAAGAATATTGGGTTCTAGGGCAGCACAGTGGTGCAGTGGGTTAGCCCTGCTGCCTCACAGCGCCGAGGTCCAAGGTTCAACCCCACAAGCCAAAGATGTGCAGGTTAGGTGGATTGGGTACTCTAAATTTACACAAAAAATCAGGCAGCATGGTGGCACAGTGGCTAGCCCTGCAGCCCCACGGCGCCGAGGTCCCAGGTTCGATCCCGGCTCTGGGTCACTGTCTGTGTGGAGTTTGCACATTCTCCCCGTGTCTCTGTGGGTTTCGCCCCCACAACCCAAAGATGTGCAGAGTAGGTGGATTGGCCACACTAAATTGTCCCTTAATTGGAAAAAATGAATTGGGTACTCTAAATTTAAAAAAATATATAGAATTCAAAATAATTAAACAAAATAATTTTAATAGGTGGTGAAGGGCATTAAAAATAGACAAAACGTATGTCACTCTTCGGGAAACAATTACTTTGGAGGAATTTCCTGCAGTAGTGAGAATTCATCTGGAAGAGCAAAGAGTTAAAACTGCTAGACAGGCAGCAGGAATGGCAGATGATTTTGAATTGGTTCACAAAGCAAAGTCTGGTTTTCAATATCAATTTCAATCTGTGAAGGATAGAAACTGGGGAAATGAGAAATTTACGAGTGGTCAATGTAAAGGAGGTGTTGTCGGTGATGTTAATGAGAGTTTGCCTCAGAGTAAAACTGAAAGCTACGATAGTGGAAGAGAGATAGGAAAATTAAAATATTTTCATCGTAATAAAGTTGGACATGTGAAGTCGCAGTGTTGGTGCCCTAAGAAAACTGCTGGGAAGACAGACTGGATAAATCAGGATAAGCCAGTGGGGTTTATTAAAGTAGGGAGAAAAATATTTTCCCAGTGGAAGAGGTGCAACAGAGTGTGCAGCCTGATCAGAGGTTAGTGTGTAAGCAGGTACCAGAACTTTTAAAGGATTTTATTTGTGAGGGTAAGGTTTACCCATGTCTACAAAGTGGAGTAGATAAAGAGATACATGAGCAAGTCAATGTTTTTTTTTTAAGTGTACCCAATTAATATTTTTTTCCAATTAAGGGGCAATTTAGCGTGTTCAATCCACCTACCATGCACATCTTTGGGTTGTGGGGGCGAAACCCATGCAAACACGGGGAGAACATGCAAACTCCACACAGACAGTGACCCAGAGCCGGGATCGAACCTGGGACCCCAGCGCCATGAGGCAGCAAGGCTAACCCACTGCGCCACCTTGCTGCCTGCAAGTCAATGTTTAATGGTGAGAGATAAGGAGATATGGGGGCTGAATTCTCCTCTGTTGGGATTCTCCGCTGCACCAGCAGCATACCCATGCCCAGGGATTTCCTGACGGCGTGGGGCTGCCCACAATGGGAAATCCCACTAGCCGGCTGGCGGGATGGAGAATCCCGCCCTTATAGTTTGGAAGGAGTATTGCCAGAAAAGGTAATATGTGGAATTAGTAGTAAGAGCAGTGGTGTGTAAGGTAAGGTTAGACAGTCTGGTGAAAAGTGGTGAAGTGGCAGTAGGAGTAATAGAAAGATTACCAGGTGCGCACCACTTATTTACAGTCGTAAAACTTGCCAATTGGAGATAGAGTTCCAGATTTTAAGGGAGGGGGGGTCCCAGATTACATCCTGCACTCTCTCAGTGCACTGCATGGCGTTGTATCTTCCAGAGAATTCCGATAGTGCAGAAGGAGGCCATTTGACCCATCAAGTCTGCACTGACCTTCCGAAAGAGCACTCCACCTCCCCCACTCCCCCGCCCTAGCCCCGTAAGCCATTGATCATGGCCAATCCACCTAACCTGTACATCTTTGGGTTGTTATAGCAACGTTAATCTTCTTCTTCAGGTGGCATCCTCAGTTACTTAAGGGTTGACAAACTATGGCTGCTGCTGTGCTTTTTAGGGTGAGGGGGTGGGCCATAAGTCTGCCAGGTGAAACGGGGATCATAGAGACATAGAGGAGAGGAGCAGGAGGCCTTTTGGCCCTTCGAGCCTGCTCCACCATTCATCACGATCATGGCTGATCATCTAACTCAATAGCCTAATCCTGCTTTCTCCCCATAGCCTTTGATCCCATTGATCCCATTCTCCCCAAGTGCTATATTCAGCCGCCTCTTGAATATATTCAAAGTTTTAGCATCAACTACTTCCTGTGGTAATGAATTCCACAGGCTCACCACTCTTTGTGTGTAGAAATGTCTCCAAAATCATAGAATTTCATAGAATTTACAGTGCAAAAAAAGGCCATTCGACCCATCATGTCTGCACTGGCCTTTGGAAAGAGCACCCTACTCAAGCCCACGCCTCCCCCCTATCTCCGTAACCCAGTAACCCCACCTAACCTTTTTTGGACACTAAGGGCAATTTAGCATGGCCAATCCACCTAACCTGCACATCTTTGGACTGTGGGAGGAAACCGGAGCACCCAGAGGAAACACACACAGACAAGGGGAGAACGTGCAGACTCCGCACAGACAGTGACCCAGCAGGGAATTGAACCTGGGACCCTGGAACGGTGAAGCAACTGTGCTAACCACTGTGCTACTGTTTGGTTTATCCTGAATCCTCAGACTGTGACTCCATATTGCTCGCATTATTCTGAGTCCCAAGCTATCTGTCTGGCCAACTGAGCTAACTAGTCCTCTCCCTCCCCGCATAATTAATATTATTCCTTTAATAGCGCAATTATCACCATTGTTGACCACATTACATTATGGAGTCTGCAGAGAATTGTGTTGCCACCAATTTGAATCAAGTGTCAGCAGCTTTTTGTCGACTGGGACTGTGCAACCAACCCTGATCACAGGCAGATTAAGCGGAGACCAAAATGATCCCAGATCCCATTCCAAATCATACTCTGCCAGCACCTCCCAGACTCAGGACCTCCATCCCAGAAGGACAAGAGCAACAAAATCACCCCAAAGACTGTTAAAAAACAGCAGAGGGTTTCCTTGGCTTTATCAATAGAGTCAGAGTCAGAAAGTAAAGAAGTTACGTTAGAAACTTTCGAAAACAATGCTTTGGCCTCACCTGGAGCATTGTGTTCAATTCCAGGCTTCAGTAAGGAACTTGTGAAGTCCTATCTGTTCCGTGTTCCCTTGATTCAGTATGTTCTGTGGTGTCAGTTGATGGACTTGGCAAGCAGCCAACCAGCTCTTCTGAAATTCTGGGACATCTTCTGTTCTTGATTGGGTTTGGTGGAGCCTTTCAGAAGATGCTGGAAAACCCAGTCAAGCTCAATTTTGTCTCTCAGTTCTGTTCTGACTCCAAGAGCAGCCAGGGGCTGGTTTAAGCACTCTCTCCCTATTAGACCTTGCAAATTCATTTCAACCCTCACGTGGAGAACTGTAGATTTTACACAGTGAAGCTGATGGTGCATCAGGTGGACACAAGTGAGAATTGCACTGACCTGAGAAGGATTGTTTGTGTATATCCAGGTCAGTGGAAATGAAGGCGATTCCTGAAGAAATCTTATAGCCTGAGAGTTCTATTGAAAGTAGATACTAAAAGACCCCAAACCAACTGTTGCTCTTTTATAACCACAGTGTGTGTTTAACCCAGATATAATGGACAAATGATCACACAAGTTTGTGTAGTATTTGACGATGATGTATTTGACATACACAAGATTGTTCACTTAATTAATCACATGTTCATACACATTGGACGATAACTAACACACTTAAAAGGCCTTGACTTAATTTCCAGGTGACATGCAGATACAGAGTAGATAAGGCCTTATCTGGTCCTAGTAGTCTGGCGGAGGCTGCAGTTCTTGTAGGTCGTCTGTGTTCTGTTGTCGTCCTTCTGTGGATGGCATGGGCTCTTGGTCTTGGCTGGCGTTGGTAGCTGCTGCATTCCAGAGAGAGCGAGTGATGGCCTGTGCAATGCCTTTTAACTGGCTTTGGATTCCCTGTCCCTTTTGTGAGCAGTCTCTGGGTCATTGTCAATCAATTGATCAGGGCTCAATCCCCCTGATTGGTCAAGTCCAATCAGGCGCTGTCACATCGATTTTGGGATGGGCACTCAGTGGCCATGCCTGGAAGTGGGAAAATCCAGATCCAGGGCAGTGAGGAATCCAGATCCAGGACATTGAGGAATCCAGATCCAGGACAGGCAAAATCCAGATCCAGGACCGTGAGGAATCCAGGACAGTGAGGAATCCAGATCTAGGACAGTGGGAAATCCAGATCCAGGACAGTGAGAAATCCAGATCCAAGACAGTGAGGAATTCAGATCTAGGACAGTGGGAAATCCAGATCCAGGACAGTGAGAAATCCAGATCCAAGACAGTGAGGAATTCAGATCCAGGACAGTGCTAAATCTAGATCCAGGACAATGAGGAATCCAGATCCAGGACAGTGCTAAATACAGATCCAGGACAGTGAGAAATCCAGATCCAGGACAGTGCGAAATCTAGATCCTGGACAGTGAGGAATCCAGATCCAGGACAGTGAAGAATCCAGATCCAGGACAGTGAGTAATCCAGATACAGGACAGTGCGAAATCCAGATCCAGGACAGAGCTAAATCTAGATCCAGGACAGTGAGAAATCCAGATCCAGGACAGTGTGATATCCAGATCCAGGACAGTGCTAAATACAGATCCAGGGCAGTGAGGAATCCAGATCCAGGACAGTGCTAAATACAGATCCAGGGCAGTGAGGAATCCAGATCCAGGACAGTGAGAAATCCAGATCCAGGACAGTGAGGAATCCAGATCCAGGACAGTGAGAAATCCAGATCCTGGACAGTGAGGAATCCAGATCCAGGATAGTGAGTAATCCAGATCCAAGACAGTGACAAATCCAGATCCAGGACAGTGAGGAATCCAGATCCAGGACAGTGAGAAATCCAGATCCAGGATAGTGAGAAAACCAGAACGAAGATGGTGCAAAATCCAGATCCAGGACAGTGAGGAATCCAGATCCAGGATAGTGCTAAATCTAGATCCAGGACAGTGAGAAATCCAGATCTAGGACAGTGAGAAATCCAGATCCAGGACAGTGAGAAATCCAGATCCAGGATGGTGAGAAAATCAGATTGTGCGAAGAGCAGATCAAAAGAAACCTGATCCAGGACAGTGAAAACCCAGATCCAGGACAATGAGAAATCCAGTTCCAGGACAGTGATAAACCCACATCTAGGACAGTGAGGAATCCAGATCCAGGACAGTGAGGAATTCAGATCCAGGACAGTGAGGAATTCAGATCCAGGACAGTGTGAAATCCAGATCCAAGACAGTGAGAAAACCTGATTCAGGACAGTGAGAAATCCAGATCCAGGACAGTGAGGAATCCAGATTCAGGACTGTGAGGAAACCAGATCCCGGACAGTGAGGAATCCAGATCCAGGACAGTGGGGAATCCAGATCCAGGACAGTGCAAAATCCAGATCCAGGACAGTGCAACATCCAGATCGAGGACAGTGAGGAATCCAGATCCAGGACAGTGAGAAAACCTGATCCAAGACAGTGAGGAATCCATATCCAGGACAGTGCAAAATCCAGATCCAGGACAGTGAGGAATCCAGATCTAGGACAGTGAGGAATCCAGATCCAGGACAGTGAGGAATCCAGATCCAGGACAGTGAGGAATCCATATCCAGGACAGTGCAAAATCCAGATCCTGGACAGGCAAAATCGAGATCCAGGGCAGTGAGAAATCCAGATCCAGGACGGGGAGAAATCCAGGACGGGGAGAAATCCAGATCCAGCACAGTGCAAAATCCAGATCCTGGACAGAGAAAACCAGATCCAGGACAGTGAGTAATCCAGATCCAGGACTGTGCAAAATCCAGATCCAGGACAGTGCAAAATCCAGATCCAGGACAGTGTGAAATCCAGGACAGTGCAAAATCCAGATCCAGGACAGTGCAAAATCCAGATCCAGGACAGTGTGAAATCCAAATCAAGGACAGTGCAAAATCCAGATCCAGGACAGTGAGGAATCCAGATACAGGACAGTGAGAAATCCAGATCCAGGACAGTGTGATATCCAGATCCAGGACAGTGCAAAATCCAGAAACAGGACAGTGAGGAATCCAGATCCTGGACAGAGAAAACCAGATCCAGGACAGTGAGAAATACAGATCCAGGACAGTGTGAAATCCAAATCCAGAACAGTGAGAAATCCAGATCCAGGACAGTGAGGAATCCAGATCCAGGACAGTGAAGAATCCAGATCCAGGACAGTGAGTAATCCAGATACAGGACAGTGCGAAATCCAGATCCAGGACAGAGCTAAATCTAGATCCAGGACAATGAGGAATCCAGATCCAGGACAGTGCTAAATACAGATCCAGGACAGTGAGAAATCCAGATCCAGGACAGTGCGAAATCTAGATCCTGGACAGTGAGGAATCCAGATCCAGGACAGTGAAGAATCCAGATCCAGGACAGTGAGTAATCCAGATACAGGACAGTGCGAAATCCAGATCCAGGACAGAGCTAAATCTAGATCCAGGACAGTGAGAAATCCAGATCCAGGACAGTGTGATATCCAGATCCAGGACAGTGCTAAATACAGATCCAGGGCAGTGAGGAATCCAGATCCAGGACAGTGCTAAATACAGATCCAGGGCAGTGAGGAATCCAGATCCAGGACAGTGAGAAATCCAGATCCAGGACAGTGAGGAATCCAGATCCAGGACAGTGAGAAATCCAGATCCTGGACAGTGAGGAATCCAGATCCAGGATAGTGAGTAATCCAGATCCAAGACAGTGACAAATCCAGATCCAGGACAGTGAGGAATCCAGATCCAGGACAGTGAGAAATCCAGATCCAGGATAGTGAGAAAACCAGAACGAAGATGGTGCAAAATCCAGATCCAGGACAGTGAGGAATCCAGATCCAGGATAGTGCTAAATCTAGATCCAGGACAGTGAGAAATCCAGATCTAGGACAGTGAGAAATCCAGATCCAGGACAGTGAGAAATCCAGATCCAGGATGGTGAGAAAATCAGATTGTGCGAAGAGCAGATCAAAAGAAACCTGATCCAGGACAGTGAAAACCCAGATCCAGGACAATGAGAAATCCAGTTCCAGGACAGTGATAAACCCACATCTAGGACAGTGAGGAATCCAGATCCAGGACAGTGAGGAATTCAGATCCAGGACAGTGAGGAATTCAGATCCAGGACAGTGTGAAATCCAGATCCAAGACAGTGAGAAAACCTGATTCAGGACAGTGAGAAATCCAGATCCAGGACAGTGAGGAATCCAGATTCAGGACTGTGAGGAAACCAGATCCCGGACAGTGAGGAATCCAGATCCAGGACAGTGGGGAATCCAGATCCAGGACAGTGCAAAATCCAGATCCAGGACAGTGCAACATCCAGATCGAGGACAGTGAGGAATCCAGATCCAGGACAGTGAGAAAACCTGATCCAAGACAGTGAGGAATCCATATCCAGGACAGTGCAAAATCCAGATCCAGGACAGTGAGGAATCCAGATCTAGGACAGTGAGGAATCCAGATCCAGGACAGTGAGGAATCCAGATCCAGGACAGTGAGGAATCCATATCCAGGACAGTGCATAATCCAGATCCTGGACAGGCAAAATCGAGATCCAGGGCAGTGAGAAATCCAGATCCAGGACGGGGAGAAATCCAGGACGGGGAGAAATCCAGATCCAGCACAGTGCAAAATCCAGATCCTGGACAGAGAAAACCAGATCCAGGACAGTGAGTAATCCAGATCCAGGACTGTGCAAAATCCAGATCCAGGACAGTGCAAAATCCAGATCCAGGACAGTGTGAAATCCAGGACAGTGCAAAATCCAGATCCAGGACAGTGCAAAATCCAGATCCAGGACAGTGTGAAATCCAAATCAAGGACAGTGCAAAATCCAGATCCAGGACAGTGAGGAATCCAGATACAGGACAGTGAGAAATCCAGATCCAGGACAGTGTGATATCCAGATCCAGGACAGTGCAAAATCCAGATCCAGGACAGTGAGGAATCCAGATCCTGGACAGAGAAAACCAGATCCAGGACAGTGAGAAATACAGATCCAGGACAGTGTGAAATCCAAATCCAGAACAGTGAGAAATCCAGATCCAGGACAGTGAGGATTCCAGATCCAGGACAGTGAGGAATCCAGATCCAGGACTGTGAGGAATCCAGATCCAGGACAGTGGGGAATCCAGATCCAGGACAGTGAGAAATCCAGATCCAGGACAGTGTGATATCCAGATCCAGGACAGTGCAACATCCAGATCCAGGACAGTGAGAAATCCAGATCCAGGACAGTGAGAAAACCTGATCCAGGAGAGTGAGAAAACCAGAACTAAGATGGTGCAAAATCCAGATCCAGGACAGTGAGGAATCCAGATCTAGGACAGTGAGGAATCCAGATCCAGGACAGTGAGGAATCCAGATCCAGGACAATGAGGAATCCATATCCAGGACAGTGCAAAATCCAGATCCAGGACAGGCAAAATCCAGATCCAGGGCAGTGAGAAATCCAGATCCAGGACGGGGAGAAATCCAGATCCAGGACGGGGAGAAATCCAGATCCAGGGCAGTGCAAAATCCAGATCCTGGACAGAGAAAACCAGATCCAGGACAGTGTGAAATCCAGATCCAGAGCAGTGAGTAATCCAGATCCAGGACTGTGCAAAATCCAGGACAGTGCAAAATCCAGATCCAGGACAGTGTGAAATCCAGATCCAGGACAGTGCAAAATCCAGATCCAGGACAGTGCAAAATCCAGATCCAGGACAGTGTGAAATCCAGATCCAGGACAGTGCAAAATCCAGATCCTGGACAGAGAAAACCAGATCCAGGACAGTGTGAAATCCAGATCCAGAACAGTGAGTAATCCAGATCCAGGACTGTGCAAAATCCAGATCCAGGACAGTGCAAAATCCAGATCCAGGACAGTGTGAAATCCAGATCCAGGACAGTGCAAAATCCAGATCCAGGACAGTGAGGAATCCAGATCCAGGACAGTGAGAAATCCAGATCCAGGACAGTGTGATATCCAGATCCAGGACAGTGCAAAATCCAGATCCAGGACAGTGAGGAATCCAGATCCTGGAAAGAGAAAACCAGATCCAGGACAGTGAGAAATACAGATCCAGGACAGTGTTAAATCCAAATCCAGAACAGTGAGAAATCCAGATCCAGGACAGTGAGGAATCCAGATCCTGGACAGAGAAAACCAGTTCCAGGACAGTGAGAAATCCAGATCCAGGACAGTGTGAAATCCAGATCCAGAACAGTGAGTAATCCAGATACAGGACAGTGCGAAATCCAGGTCCACGGCAGTGAGAAATCCAGATCTAGGACAGTGCAAAACCCAGATCCAGGACAGTGAGTAATCCAGATCCAGGACAATGAGGAATCCAGATCCTGGACAGAGAAAACCAGATCCAGGACAGTGTGAAATCCAGATCCAGGACAGTGCAAAATCCAGATCCAGGACAGTGCAAAATCCAGATCCAGGACGGGGAGAAATCCAGATCCAGGGCAGTGCAAAATCCAGATCCTGGACAGAGAAAACCAGATCCAGGACAGTGTGAAATCCAGATCCAGAACAGTGAGTAATCCAGATCCAGGACTGTGCAAAATCCAGATCCAGGACAGTGCAAAATCCAGATCCAGGACAGTGTGAAATCCAGATCCAGGACAGTGCAAAATCCAGATCCAGGACAGTGCAAAATCCAGATCCAGGACAGTGTGAAATCCAGATCCAGGACAGTGCAAAATCCAGATCCTGGACAGAGAAAACCAGATCCAGGACAGTGTGAAATCCAGATCCAGAACAGTGAGTAATCCAGATCCAGGACTGTGCAAAATCCAGATCCAGGACTGTGCAAAATCCAGATCCAGGACAGTGCAAAATCCAGATCCAGGACAGTGCAAAATCCAGATCCAGGACAGTGTGAAATCCAGATCCAGGACAGTGCAAAATCCAGATCCAGGACAGTGAGGAATCCAGATCCAGGACAGTGAGAAATCCAGATCCAGGACAGTGTGATATCCAGATCCAGGACAGTGCAAAATCCAGATCCAGGACAGTGAGGAATCCAGATCCTGGAAAGAGAAAACCAGATCCAGGACAGTGAGAAATACAGATCCAGGACAGTGTTAAATCCAAATCCAGAACAGTGAGAAATCCAGATCCAGGACAGTGAGGAATCCAGATCCTGGACAGAGAAAACCAGTTCCAGGACAGTGAGAAATCCAGATCCAGGACAGTGTGAAATCCAGATCCAGAACAGTGAGTAATCCAGATACAGGACAGTGCGAAATCCAGGTCCACGGCAGTGAGAAATCCAGATCTAGGACAGTGCAAAACCCAGATCCAGGACAGTGAGGAATCCAGATCCAGGACAATGAGGAATCCAGATCCAGGACAGTGAAGAATCCAGATCCAGGACAGTGCAAAATCCAGATCCAGGACAGTGCAAAATCCAGATCCAGGACAGTGCAAAATTCAGATCCAGGACAGTGTGGAATCCAGATCCAGCACAGTGCAAAATCCAGATCCTGGACAGAGAAAACCAGATCCAGGACAGTGTGAAATCCAGATCCAGAACAGTGAGTAATCCAGATCCAGGACTGTGCAAAATCCAGATCCAGGGCAGTGAGAAATCCAGATCCAGGGCAGTGAGGAATCCAGATCCAGGACAGTGAGGAATACAGATCCAGGACAGTGCAAAATCCAGATCCAAGACAGCGAGGAATCCAGATCCAGGACAGTGAGTAAACCAGATACAAGACAGTGCAAAATCCAGATCCAGGACGGGGAGAAATCCTGATCCAGGATAGTGAGAAATCCAGATCCAGGACAGTGTGAAATCCAGATCCAGGGCAGTGAGGAATCCAGATCCAGGACAATGAGGAATCCAGACCCAGGACAGTGTGGAATCCAGATCCAGCACAGTGAGAAATCCAGATCCAGGACAGAGAGAAATCTAGATCCAGGACAGTGTGAAATCCAGATCCAGGACAGTGTGATATCCAGATCCAGGACAGTGCAAAATCCAGATCTAGGACAGTGAGGAATCCAGATCCAGGACAGTAAGTAAACCAGATCCAAGACAGTGAGAAATCCAGATCCAGGACGGGGAGAAAACCTGATCCAGGACAGTGAGAAATCCAGATCCAGGACAGTGTGAAATCCAGATCAAGGGCAGTGAAGAATCCAGATCAAGGGCAGTGAAGAATCCAGATCCAGGACATTGAGGAATCCAGATCCATGGCAGTGAGGAATCCAGATCCAGGACAGTGAGGAATCCAGATCCAGGGCAGTGAGGAATACAGATCCAGGGCAGTGAGGAATACAGATCCAGGACAGTGCAAAATCCAGATCCAGGACAGTGAGGAATCCAGATCCAGGACAGTGAGTAAACCAGATCCAAGACAGTGCAAAATCCAGATCCAGGACGGGGAAGAATCCAGATCCAGGGCAGTGAGGAATACAGATCCAGGACAGTGCAAAATCCAGATCCAGGGCAGTGAGGAATACAGATCCAGGACAGTGAGTAAACCAGATCCAAGACAGTGCAAAATCCAGATCCAGGACGGGGAGAAATACTGATCCAGGTTAGTGAGAAATCCAGATTCAGGACAGTGCAAAATCCAGATCCAGGAGAGTGTGAAATCCAGATCCAGGGCAGTGAGGAATCCAGTTCCAGGACAGTGAGGAATCCAGATCCAGGGCAGAAGGAATCCAGATCCAGGACAGTGAGGAATCCAGATCCAGGGCAGTGAAGAATCCAGATCAAGGGCAGAAGGAATCCAGATCCAAGACAGTGAGAAATCCAGTTCCAGGACAGTGAGGAATCCAGTTCCAGGACAATGGGTAATCCAGATCCAGGACAGTGTGAAATCCAGATGCCGGACAATGAGGAATCAAGATCCAGGACAGTGATAAACCCAGATCCAGGACAGTGAGGAATCCAGATCCAGGACAGTGAGGTATTCAGATCCAGGCCGGGAGAAATCCAGATCGTGGCCAGGAGAAATCCAGATCCAGGACAGTGAGGGATCCAGATCCAAGACAGTGAGAACACCTGATTCAGGACAGTTAGAAAACCAGAACTAAGATGGGTCAAAATCCAGATCCAGGACAGTGAGGAATCCAGATCCAGGACTGTGAGGAATCCTATCCAGGACAGTGAGGAATCCAGATCCAGGACAGTGAGGAATCCAGATCCAGGACAGTGCAAAATCCAGATCCAGGACAGTGCAACATCCAGATCCAGGACAGTGAGGAATCCAGATCCAGGACAGTGTGGAATCCAGATCCAGAACAGTGAGAAATCCAGATCCAGGACAGTGAGAAATCCAGATCCAGGGCAGTGAGAAATCCAGATCCAGAGCAGTGAGGAATCCAGATCCAGGACAGTGAGGAATACAGATCCAGGACAGTGCAAAATCCAGATCCAAGACAGCGAGGAATCCAGATCCAGGACAGTGAGTAAACCAGATACAAGACAGTGCAAAATCCAGATCCAGGACGGGGAGAAATCCTGATCCAGGATAGTGAGAAATCCAGATCCAGGACAGTGCAAAATCCAGATCCAGGACAGTGTGAAATCCAGATCCAGGGCAGTGAGGAATCCAGATCCAGGACAGTGAGGAATCCAGATCCAGGGCAGTGAGGAATCCAGATCCAGGACAGTGAGGAATCCAGATCCAGGGCAGTGAATAATCCAGATCCAGGGCAGAAGGAATCCAGATCCAGGACAGTGAGGAATCCAGATCCAGGGCAGTGAAGAATCCAGATCCAGGGCAGAAGGAATCCAGATCCAAGACAGTGAGAAATCCAGTTCCAGGACAGTGAGGAATCCAGATCCAGGACAGTGAGAAATCCAGATCCAGGACAGTGAGGAATCCAGTTCCAGGACAATGAGGAATCCAGATCCAGGACAGTGTGAAATCCAGATGCTGGACAATGAGGAATCAAGATCCAGGACAATGAGAAATCCAGACCCAGGACAGTGATAAACCCAGATCCAGGACAGTGAGGAATCCAGATCCAGGACAGTGAGGAATTCAGATCCAGGCCGGGAGAAATCCAGATCGTGGCCAGGAGAAATCCAGATCCAGGACAGTGAGGAATCCAGATCCAAGACAGTGTGGAATCCTATCCAGGACAGTGAGGAATCCAGATCCAGGACAGTGAGGATTCCAGAACTAAGGTGGTGCAAAATCCAGATCCAGGACAGTGAGGAATCCAGATCCAGGACTGTGAGGAATCCAGATCCAGGACTGTGAGGAATCCTATCCAGGACAGTGAGGAATCCAGATCCAGGACAGTGAGGAATCCAGATCCAGGACAGTGCAAAATCCAGATCCAGGACAGTGCAACATCCAGATCCAGGACAGTGAGGAATCCAGATCCAGGACAGTGTGGAATCCAGATCCAGAACAGTAAGAAATCCAGATCCAGGACAGTGAGAAATCCAGATCCAGGGCAGTGAGAAATCCAGATCCAGGGCAGTGAGGAATCCAGATCCAGAACAGTGCAATATCCAGATCCAGGACAGTGAAGAATCCAGATCCAGGACAGTGAGGAATCCAGATCCAGGACAGTGAGGAATCCAGTTCCAGGACAATGAGGAATCAAGATCCAGGAAAGTGATAAACCCAGATCCAGGACAGTGAGGAATCCAGATCCAGGACAGTGAGGAATTCAGATCCTGGCCGGGAGAAATCCAGATCGTGGCCAGGAGAAATCCAGATCCAGGACAGTGAGGAATCCAGATCCAAGACAGTGAGAACACCTGATTCAGGACAGTGGGAAAACCAGAACTAAGATGGTGCAAAATCCAGATCCAGGACAGTGAGGAATCCAGATCCAGGACTGTGAGGAATCCTATCCAGGACAGTGAGGAATCCAGATCCAGGACAGTGAGAAATCCAGATCCAGGGCAGTGAGGAATCCAGATCCAGGACAGTGAGGAATCCAGATCCAGGACAGTGAGGAATCCAGATCCAAGACAGAGAGAAATCCAGTTTCGGGACAGTGCAAGATCCAGATCCAGGGCAGTGAGGAATCCAGATCCAAGACAGTGAGAAATCCAGTTCCAGGACAGTGCAAAATCCAGATCCAGGGCAGTGAGGAATCCAGATCCAGGGCAGTGAGGAATCCAGATCCAAGACAGTGAGAAATCCAGATCCAAGACAGTGAGAAATCCAGATCCAGGACAGTGAGAAATCCAGATCCAGGACAGTGAGAAATCCAGCTCCAGGGCAGTGTGGAATCCAGATCCAGGACAGTGTGAAATTCAGATCCAGGACAGTGCAAAATCCAGATCCAGGGCAATGAGGAATCCAGATCCAGGACAGTGAGGAATACAGATCCAGGACAGTGAGAAATCCAGATCCAGGGCAGTGAGGAATCCAGATCCAGGACAGTAAGAAATCCAGATCCAGGGCAGTGAGGAATCCAGATCCAGGACAGTGAGAAATCCAGATCCAGGACCGTGTGAAATCCAGATCCAGGACAGTGAGAAATCCAGATCCAGGACAGTGAGGAATCCAGATCCAAGACAGTGAGAAATCCAGATCCAAGACAGTGAGAAATCCAGATCCAGGACAGTGAGAAATCCAGATCCAGGACAGTGAGAAATCCAGCTCCTGGGCAGTGTGGAATCCAGATCCAGGACAGTGTGAAATTCAGATCCAGGACAGTGCAAAATCCAGATCCAGGGCAGTGAGGAATCCAGATCCAGGACAGTGAGGAATACAGATCCAGGACAGTGAGAAATCCAGATCCAGGGCAGTGAGGAATCCAGATCCAGGACAGTAAGAAATCCAGATCCAGGGCAGTGAGGAATCCAGATCCAGGACAGTGAGAAATCCAGATCCAGGACCGTGTGAAATCCAGATCCAGGACAGTGAGAAATCCAGATCCAGGACAGTGCAAAATCCAGACCCAGGACAGTGAGGAATCTAGATCCAGGACAGTGAGGAATCCAGATCCAGGACAGTGAGGAATCCAGATCTAGGACAGTGAGGAATCCAGATCCAGGACAGTGCAAAATCCAGATCCAGGGCAGTGAGGAAACCAGATCCAAGACAGTGAGAAATCCAGTTCCAGGACAGTGCAAAATCCAGATCCAGGGCAGTGCGGAATCCAGATCCAAGACAGTGAGAAATCCAGATCCAAGACAGTGAGAAATCCAGATCCAGGACAGTGAGAAATCCAGATCCAGGACAGTGAGAAATCCAGATCCAGGACAGTGAGAAATCCAGATCCAGGACAGTGCAAAATCCAGCTCCAGGGCAGTGTGGAATCCAGATCCAGGACAGTGAGAAATCCAGATCCAGGACAGTGAGAAATCCAAATCCAGGACAGTGTGAAATTCAGATCCAGGACAGTGAGGAATCCAGATCCAGGACAGTGAGAAATCCAGATCCAGGACCGTGTGAAATCCAGATCCAGGACAGTGAGAAATCCAGATCCAGGACAGTGCAAAATCCAGACCCAGGACAGTGAGGAATCTAGATCCAGGACAGTGAGAAATCCAGATCCAGGACAGTGCAAAATCCAGATCCAGGACAGTGAGGAATCCAGATCCAGGACAGTGAGAAATCCAGTTCTAGGACAGTGCAAAATCCAGATCCAGGACAGTGCGAAGTCCAGATCCAGGACAGTGAGGAATCCAGATCCAGGACAGTGAGGAATCCAGATCTAGGACAGTGCAAAATCCAGATCCAGGACAGTGCAAAATCCAGATCCAGGGCGGAGGGGAGACCGGTTCGGGGATTATGAGAAAGCTGGATCCAGTATTGTGGTCAGGAAGTAATCCAATCGATACCGTTGTATTTTCACCAGCAGAGGGCCTCATGGCTTTATGTTCAAAGTTATTCAAACCAAAAAATAAAATACAGATGCTGTAAATTCAAAATATAAATAGAAAATAGTAAAAATACTCAGCAGTTCTAGTAGCATACTAGTAGTTCTAGTGTGTACCTGAACAGGCGACTAGGGGCTTTTCACCATAACTTCATACTTGTGACAATAAAAAAAAAGAAAGATTATCTGTGGGAGAGCAGGAACATTTACATCAGAAATGGGAGACATTAGAGATAATCCGGGTTTTAGCAGGAAAGGTGGGGGTAGATTAAAATGTCAGGCCTGTGACAGGGTGGAAAGCAGGAGAGATTGAACAATAAACAAATTGGTGGTGCGAGGGGCGAGATCAAAGGTAATGGGACAAGAAAGGAAATAAAAACATTTAAAAGTCCGGACGTCTCAAACCGAGAGTCAATGAATGTCGATGAGGACCAGGGAGTTCTCATAGAATCTCATAGAATTTACAGTGCAGAAGGAGGCCATTCAGCCCATTGAGTCTGCACCGACTCTTGGAAAGAGCACTCTCCCCAAGGTCAACACCTCCACCCTATCCCCATAACCCAGTAACCCCACCCAACACTAAGGGCAATTTTGGACACTAAGGGCAATTTAGCACGGCCAGTCCACTTAACCTGCACATCTTTGGACTGTGGGAGGAAACCGGAGCACCCGGAGGAAACCCACGCAGACACGGGGAGAACGTGCAGACTCCGCACAGACTGTGACCCAAGCCGGGAATTGAACCTGCGACCCTGGAGCTGTGAAGCAATTGTGCTATCCACAATGCTACCATGCTGCCTGTTCGGGGAACAGGACTTGAGTTAAGACACAGGCAGCAGTGTTTTGGGTGAGCTCCTGTTGACAGAGGCTTGGATGTGGGGCACTGGCCAGTAATGTGCGTGAATAGTCAAGTCCAGAGATAACAATGGTATAACTCAGGGTTTCACCTGCCGGTGAGCAAAGAGGGCGACGCTGCGTGATGTTATGAAGGTGGGACTCGGCGGTCTTTGTGATGGCACGGACGCCAGGTTGGAAGCGCATCTCAGGGTGAAATGTAACGCCAGGGTTGTGAGCTGACTGAATCATTCCCGCGCTGTTGCCAGGGGGAGGGGCAGAGTCTGCAGCTGGAGAATGTTCCAGTTTGAAGTGGGTGTGAAACAATGGCTTCAGTTTCCCCGTGAGTTTGATCTTTTTGCTCATGACGTGTTGTTCTGAGGCCATTAAATCTGGGGCTGGAGTCACCTGCAGGCCTAGTCTGGGTATAGCTGAGTCTGCACATCCTCCCCGTGTGTGCGTGGGTTTCCTCCGGGTGCTCCGGTTTCCTCCCACAGTCACAAAGATGTGCAGGTTAGGTGGATTGGCCATGATAAATTGCCCCTTGGTGTCCAAAATTCACTAGGAGGAAGATAAATCGTGAAGAGGACGTGTGGAGGCTATAAAAAGGTAAAGATAGTGTAATATCCTGCACGGGACCTCCGGGGTGGGACTGATTGTCCTCCTCATGGTCCACACTGAGGGGCAGGGGAACGCCATTTAGCAATGTGGAAAAGGTCGGCCAGTAAGCACCGACCAGAAAGTGATCCGATAGGGATCTACTGGGAACTATATCTACCATAACTATAACTCCGTGTTCTTATTAAACTGGCGACGAGGAGTAAACTGGTTTGCTGTCCATGCTGCGACCTACTCGGCTGACACCTCCCCAATTTCCTGGACCTCAGTTGGATCCAATTATTTCACCTTGTCTCTGTTTGGGTGATTAGATGCTCTGAGGCCAGTGTTGAAGACTACAACCAGTACGCAGAGAGGATGCGTTACTTCTTCCGGCCAACGACATCGCAGAGAACGAGCGCAAGACGGTCATACTGTTCAGAGTGATCAGGAGTCTTACATACCCGATGGAGCCAGATGTACACTCACTAGACCAACTCGTGCCATTTGTGGCACAACAAATGAACCCGGCCCCGTCAGTGATTGTTCAATGGTATCGATTTAATACCCCCCCCCCCCCCCCCCCCCCCTCGGTGCGAAAGTCACTGAGCTCATATCATGGTTATGGAAAATGGTTGAGTTTTGTGAGTATGGAACTGCTTTATCAGATATGCTCCGTGATCGTTTGGTCTGTGGTATAAATAATATGGAAACCCAGGAAAAGCCTTTGGGTGAAACTGCCCTGACCTTTCAACAGGTGCTACAGATCTCTTTATCCCGAGAGTGCGATCGCAGCATCCAAGAAATACAAGGGATGGAGGTGAAGGTTTTGGGGCGTTGCCCCTCACGTGGTTTCCCCGCAGCCGGGACCAGCTGCCTAAGCCACTCCGGCCTCTGCACGAAGGGCCGGCCGGCGAGACATGGGACGCCCCCAGACTCGGCTGAAGGAGTTTCCAGCCTGTGTGCGATGTGCGGGTGCCGGTCTAGGTATAACTGCAGGCAGCAGGAGGACCAGCACCCTCGGTGCCCTGGTCATGGCAGGCGGCAGCCCAGGGGCTGAGCCTTGCACCTGGATGATCCAGAGGAGGCAGAGGATGAGGCTGAGGTGCAGTTAAACTGTTTGGCAGTGTCCCGCATGGCCCCTCTTCCAATACAGGTGAATGGCCACATGCTCCAGATGGAATTGGATACGGGAGCTACCGTTTCTGTGGTCGCACAGAGCACCTTTGATCTTATTATTATTTTTTTTTATTTTAGAGTACCCAATTCATTTTTTCCAATTAAGGGCCAATTTAGGGTTGTGGGGGGCAAAACCCACGCAGACATGGGGAGAATGTGCAAACTCCACACGGACAGTGACCCAGAGCCGGGATTGAACCTGGGACCTCAGCGCCGTGAGACCTTTGATCTTATTAAACGGGTGTGCACACTTTGACTGGCTGACATGGCAGCTCGTATGGCCACTTGTATTGGGGAATGACTGAATATTGTGGGAACGATGTTTCCTCTATTAGTTTATGGGCACACCTTCTCCTCAGTGTCGTGCGAGGAAGTGGCCCGAGCCTGTTGGGCCGTGATTGGCTGCACCAACTGCAGTTGGGTTGGCAACATATCCTCCAAGTGGAATCTGACGGTCTGTGTGTGCAACTGAGCAAGTTCCTCAAAGCTTTCCAGCCTGACTTGGGTAAAATTAATGGGGCCGTGGCCAAGGTCCAGGAGGACCCAGAGGCGTAACCTCGATATTTTCAGAGAAAGTCGATACTGAACTTCTTCGCTTGGAGAATTGGGGCATCATTAGACATGTGAGCTTCACTGATTGGGTGGCACCATGGTCACCACATGAAACCGGATCAGACAGTCCACCTCTGCAGAGACTATCATTTATTTTTGAAATTTAAAGTGCCCAATTCAATCTTTCCAATTAAGGGGCAATTTAGCGCGGCCAATCCACCTAACCTGCACATCTTTGGGCTGCGGGGGTGAAACCCACGCAAACACGGGGAGAATGTGCAAACTCCACACGGACAGTGACCCAGAGCCGGGATCGAACCTGGGACCTCGGCGCTGTGAGGCAGCAGTGCTAACCATGCTGCTCTGGAGACTATAAATTGAAGGTGTATATGGCTTCAAAGTTAGACCGTTACCCTTTTCCCCACATTGATGATCTTTATGCTACATTGGCATTTGGCTGCACATTTACTAAATTGGACACGAGCAACGTTTATCTTCAGCTGTCGCTTTGATAGGTCCTCACGGACGTACGTCACAGCCTTTGTGCTTTAGACCACAGTTTATATCATGGTTCAGATAACATTTTAAGCTGGGGGGCTGGGTCAGGGGGATGTCGATTAGGGGGAATCATGGGTTTGAGTCGGGGAGGATGCGAGGTTTCGGAGATGGGTCAAGAGGGGGATTAAGGAAATGAAGAATCTGTTTCTTGGGGGACAATTCGGGAGCTTGGTGGAGCTGGGAGAGAAGGATGGGTTGGCGCAGGGAGAAGGGTTTAGATATCTGCAGGTTCGAGATTTTGCAAGGAAAGTTTTCCCGACATTCCCGATAGCGCCGGCATCCGCGCTGTTGGAGGTGGCACTCTCACCGAGGGGAGGGGGGAGGTTGTATCGGCGATTTACGAGAGGATCCTGGAGGAGGATAGGGTGTCCATGGAGGGGTTTAAGGTGAAATGGGAGGAAGAGCTGTGGGGGCGATGGAAGAGGGCCTGTGGTGTGAGGTGCTGTGAAGGGTGAACCCCTCAACTTCGTGCGCGAGGCTGGGGCTGATACAGCTGAAGGTTGTGTATAGGGCGCACCTCACAAAAACAAGGATGAGCCGGCTTTAAGAGGGGATGGAAGATGTCTGTGAGCGATGTGGGAGGGGCCCCGCAAATCATATTTATGTGTTTTGGTTGCTCGAAGCTGGAAAGGTTTTGGAGATGATATTCAGCACAATCTTGGGGGTCTTGCATATGGATGTGGATCCTGGTCCCCTAGAAGCCACTTTTGGGGTGTCGGACCGTTCCTAGTTGCAGGCAGGGGGTGGGGGGGGAGCAGATGTTTTAGCCTTCGCCTCGCTGATCATTCATAGACGGGTCCTGTTGGGGTGGAGGTCAATCTCTCCACCCTGTGCCTCGGCATGGCCGGGGGGGGGGGGGGGGGGGGGGGGGGGCATGCTGGAGTTTGTGACCCTGAAGAAGGTGAAGTTTGAGTTGGGGGGGGGGTGAAGGAGGGGCATTCTACAATTCTTGGGGTTTGTTTATTATGCACTTTCGGGAGTTGGTTGAATGCTAAAGGGTGAGGGGGGGGGTGATTTTGTTCTCTGGGTCTATGTTTCAGGTTTTATTTTGTTGGGATTCTTCTGTTATTGTTTTCTTTCTTTGGTATGGCGAAAATGCTGAAAATATGGCAAATATAAAAATATATTTTTTTAAATGGAAGGCAGAGGGTTTGGTGGACTTCAGGGTGGATAGACACCAGGCTGGCTCGATTTTGTATTCTCATCCAGGACCACGCAGTGACTGGAGTGGACCCACTGAGATGCTAATGGCTCGAAGGCTTTGTACCCGACTCAATTTGATTCTCTCCGAGATTGTCATCCATCAAACGGGATCAGACCCTTACCAGGTTGGGGTCCGGGGGCAACTAATGAGACGGCATTTGGATCATATTGGCTCTCAGAGGCTAGTCCCTCGTGCAGTTCCTGGGAAGAAAGCGGTCCCAATCCTCGACTCCATTATCGAGCCAGCCGGCTGTGACGCCTCTGGTCAATGTCGATGCCAACATGCCCAACATTGTGTCTTCAGATTCTGAAATGGAGACACAGACGCCTGAGGTCTCAGATGCCAATCAGCCATCACGGTGTTGCTGCCGCAGACGGCATTCCCCTGCGAGGTATACACCGACTGATCCAGCGCAACAAGTGCAGGATCATTTACTGCAACCAAAGAGAGTCCTACACCCTCCACCTGCTCCTCCTCACTGGTCATCGAGCGGGTCTTCGGATCTTCGGGGGTGGGACGTACGGGGTGGGAATGATTATCTGCCCCGTGGTTCTCGCAGAGTACAAGCTCCCCGGGTGAGGTGAGGGGGAACTCCACTTTGCAATATATAAACGATCAGCCAGTAAGGCACTAACCAGAAAGAAATCTACCAGAAAGTGTATATACCATAATTGTAAATAAATCAAAGTTAGAATAATAATAATCTTTATTGTCACTAGTAGGCTTACATTAACACTGCAATGAAGTTACTGAGAAAATCCCCTAGTCGCCACATTCTGGAGCCTGTTCGGGTACTCAGAATTCAGAATGTCCAATTCACCTAACAGCACATCTTTCGGGACTTGTGGGAGGAAACCGGAGCACCCGGAGGAAACCCACGCAGACATGGGGGAGAACGTGCAGACTCCCCACAGACAGTGACCCAGAGAGGAATCGAACCTGGGATCCTGGCTCTATGAAGCAACTGTGCTAACCACTATTCTACCGACCCGCCATATCTAAAGGGTGAGAGATTGCAGAGTTCTGCCGTGCAGAAGAAACTGGGTGTCTTAGTGCCTGAGTCACAAAAGGTTAGTAAATAGGTACAGCAAGGGGCGACATGGTGGCGTAGTGTTTAGCACTGCTGCCTCACGGCGCTGAGGTCCCAGGTTCGATCCCGGCTCTGGGTCACTGTCCGTGTGGAGTTTGCACATTCTCCCCGTGGCTGCGTGGGTCTCACCCCACAACCCAAAGATGTGCAGGGTAGGTGAGTTGGCCATGCTAAATTGCCCCTTAATTGGAAAAAAAAGAATTGGTTACTCTAAATTAAAAAAAAGACAGGTACAGCAAGTAATTAGGAAAGCTAATAAATTGTTATAATTTATTGTGAGGGTAATTGAATACAAGAGTAGGGAGGTTATGCTACAGGACATTGGTGAGACCACATCTGGAATATTGTGGACAGTATTTGTCTCCTTATTAAAGGAAAGATGCAGATGTATTGAAACAGTTCACGGAAGGTTAACACCTGTAATGGGCGGGTTGTCTTATGAAAAAAGGTCAGATAGTCTAGGCATGTATCCACTGGAGTTTAGAAGAGTAAGAGGCGACCTGATTGAAACCTATCGGATCCTGAGGGGTATTGGCAGGGTGGATGTGGAGAGGATGTTTCCTCTTGTGGGAGAGTCTTGAACTAGGGATCACTGTTAAGGGGTTGTCTGTTTGAAACAGAGATGAGGGAATGTTTTTTCTCTGAGTATCGTGAGTCTCTGGAACTCTCGTCCTCAAAAGCCAGTGGAAGCAGAGCTTTCGAAATACTTTTAAGGCAGTTAGATAGATTCTTATGCGGCACGGTGGTAGCACTGTTGCCTCATGTTGCTGAGGACCCGAGTTTGAGACCCTGGGTCACTGTCGGTCTGGAGTTTGCACTGTCTCCCTGTGTCTGCGTGGGTCTCACCCCCACAACCCAATTAAAAAAAAAAATTTAGAGTACCCAATTCAGTTTTCCAATTAAGGGGTAATTTAGCGTGGCCGATCCATCTACCCTGCACATCTTTTGGGTTGTGGTGGCGAAACCCACGCAGAAACGGGGAGAATGTACAAACTCCACAAAGACAGTGACCCAGGGCCGGGATTCGAACCCGGGTCCTCAGTCCCGTAGGCAGCAATGCTAACCACTGTGCCACCGTGCTGCCCTCCTGCAACTCAAATACGTGCAGGTTAGGTGGAATGGCCACACTAAATTGCCACTTAAATGGAAAAAAATAATTGGGTACTCTAAATTTATTTTTAAAAAAGAGTTAGAAAGCTTCTTAATTAACAAGGGGGCGAAAGGTTATTGGGGTAAGCAGGAATGTGGGGTTGGGGTGACAATCAGATCAGCCATGATATTATTGATTGGCGGAACAGGCTTGAGGGGCCGAGTGGCCTCCTCCTGCTCCTAATGCGTATGTTCCTTTCCCTGAAGGACATTAGTGAATTAGTTGGGTTTCAAAGCAATCTGGTAACTTTAATGGTCATTTCATCTGGTGCCTGTCTTTAAATGACCTGATTTACTGAATTCAAAACGCCAGCCGGAACGGGTGAGATTTAATTTACAATCTTTGGCATGTTGGTTGAAGCACCAAAACCACCAGGTTATCATTTACCAGTGAAAGGGAGGAAAGATTGCTCCAATGGCGTTGGAGGAAGTGCCCAATTGTGGGTGTTAAGCTCTGGAAAGGTAGCCTTTGGCTGCTATTGAGTAAAGAGTCAAGAGTTCTGCTCGCTCCTTTTCCCAAACACCTTTATCTTCCATGAACGTGCTCCATACACCACACCACAAGTGCCACCTGCAACCCCTTTACATAATCAGTGTCAATTATTGGATACTTATCAATTTGACATGTAATTGGAATGTGTCTTAACCCATTCCTAACATGGATTTCCCTCTCTGAACTCTCCACCCCTCTTTCCTTCTTTAAGATGCTTCTTAAAACCCACTTTTTTGAACAAATGTTTAGTCAGCAGTCTCAATATCTCTTATTCAGTATCAAGGGCAGTTAGGGATGGGCAATAAATGCTGGACTAGCCATAGTCACCCACATCCCGTGAAAGAATTTCAAAATTAATTCAGTTTCCCCCCTCATTCAGTTACAGGTACAATATCAGCTCGCCGCCTCCCGCTGGGCAACAGTTTCTCGAGACATTTGAGCCAGAATCTGACCTTGCAATTACTCTGGATTCTTGGCAGGGCTGTGACTGAGATTGGTGTGTTAATTCTGGAGCATGAATCTTTTAAATCTATCTCCCTGACCTTACTTCTTCATTTGACCCAGACACATCTTTACAACCATTCACTCGCGATGTTGTCCAACTCCAATCAACATTTCAATCGTTTGTCAGTATCTGGGGAGACCTTACTAAACCTCACTGGTTTAGCACAGTGGGCTACATAGCTGGCTTTTAAAGCAGACCAAGACAGGCAGGCAGCGCGGGTTCAATTCCCGTACCGGCCTCCCCAAACAGGCGCCGGAATGTGGTGCCTAAGGGGCTTTTCACAGTAACTTCATTTGAAGCCTACCTGTGACAATAAGCGATTTTCATTTCATTTTTAATTTTCAAATCCCGAAAAGCTTGTCTATGAGTCAATCACACGGAAATGAGAGGCTTGTATTTCTACAGCACTTCTTTCACAACCTCGGGAAGTCCCAAAGTACTTTTCAGCAATTAAGGGCTTTTGAATGAAGTGTAGTAATTGTAGAAAATGCAGCCAATTGCGCTCAGTAAATTGATTAAAGCTATCAAGTTAAATGACCAGCTAACGTGTTTAACAGGTGGGTACTCCCTTACTGGGGGAAAACCCAGCTCTTAAGTACAAGATTCAATGAACATCATCTGTTCTCAACTCACTCTGAAGCAAGACCTGCTTTACTCTGGAACGCACCGGTATTTCTAATATTGCCAATCTGTGCAGTAATTCGTGATGGTGACTGAGTGTAAACGTTGCATGGGACGTTTGGGAGACTGCCTGTTTTTCTTCAAATAATGTGCTGGAATCTTAGAGAATCCTGGAGTGGTTCCTTCACAGGAGACCATTCAGTCCATCCTGTGCTAGCACTCTGTAAGAGGAACTCAGACAGAGCCACTGCCCTCCCTTTCCCATAACCTTGTACATTTATTTTCGTAAGGTTCTTGTTCAATTCTCTTTTGAAAGTCTTGGTTAACACTATTGCTTCACAGCGCTAGGGTCCCAGGTTGGAATCCCAGCTTAGGTCACTGTCTGTGCAGAGTCTGCACATTCTCCCCGTGTCTGTGTGGGTTTCCTCCAGGTGCTCCAGTTTCCTCCCACAAGTCCCGAAAGACGTGCTTGTTAGGTGAATTGGACATTCTGAATTCTCCCTCTTTGTACCCGAACAGGTGCCGGAATGTGGTGACTAGGGGCTTTTCACAGGAACTTCATTACAGTGTTAATGTAAGCCTACATGTGACACTCATAAAGTTTTTTTAAAAATTTACAGTACCCAATTAAAGGGCAATTTAGCGTGGCCAATCCACCTACCCTGCACATCTTTGGTTGTGGGGGTGAAACCCACGCAGACACGGGGAGAATGTGCAAACTCCACACGGACAGTGACCCAGAGCTGGGATCGAACCTGGAACCTCAGCGCCATGAGGCAGCAGTGCTAGCCACCGTGCCACCCATAAAGATTATTATTATTAAACCTGCCTCCACCACAATGTCAGGCAGTGCATTCCAGAACTTAACTATTCCTTGAAAAAGAATTGCCTCATGCAACCATTGCTTCTTTAGCCAATTGTCTTAAATCTGTACCCTCTGATTCTTGACCTTTCAGCCAATGGGAACAGCTTCTCCCTGTCCACCTTGTCCAGACCCCTCATGGCTTTGAACACCTCTATCCAATCTCTTCTCCAAGGAGAAAAGCCTAAATATCTCCAATCTATCCGTGTCATCAGAGTACCTCATCCCTGAACCCATTCTCATAAATCTTTTCTGTAGCTTCCCGAATACTTCATAACCTAAGGTTATTGTGGTAAATTGGACACAATACTCCAAGTCAGTTTTTTATAAAGATTCACCAAAATGTGAGCTTTTGACCTCTAAGGTAAAAATCCAGCATCCCCTAAGACATATGAACCACTTTCTCAACCCACACTTTCAGCTTCAATGACTGGTGCACATATATCCCCAGGTACCTCTGCTGCTGCACATCTTTAGAATTGTTCCCTGTATTTTATATATTGTCTCTCTACGATTTCCTCCCACAATGTATTGCTTCTCACTTATCTGTGTTACATTAAATCGGCCACTTGTCCATTCAGTCCACCAGCCAGTCTGGTTTTTTTATTATTCACGGGATGTGGGCATCGCTGGCTGGAACAGCATTTATTGCCCATCCCGAATTGCCCTTGGGAAGGTGGTGGTGAGCTGCCTTCTTGAACCGCAGCAGTCCCTGTGGTGTAGGTACTCCCACTGTGCTGTTAGGGAGGGAGTTCCAGGATTTTGACCCAGTGACAGTGAAGGAACGGCCGATATATTTCCAAGTCAGGATGGTGTCTCTTGAAATCTATTGTTATCCCCTTTGCAGGTCACAATTTTACAGATTATCATTTCTAAACAACATTCTTGCACTGGGGTGAAACCGCCTGGCCCATGGTTACTGGGATCATCTTTACACCCTTTTTTTAAAGAAAGGTGTAACATTTGTAATTCTCCAATTCTCTGGCACCGCCCATGTTTTAGAAGATTGGACGATTACGCCAGAGCCTCTGCAATTTCCACCCTGATTTTGCTGAGTATCCTGAAATGTATCCAATTGGTCCTGATGACTTATCGGCAGCCTTCCAAATACATCCTTCTGAATTTAGCCCGTCCAGTGTCTTAACTATTTCCTCTTTCGTTTGGACTTTGGTAACACCTTCTTCCCTGGTAGACAGATGCAAAATATTCATTTAATGCCTCAGCCATGCCCGTGTGTAAATCCCCTTTTCGATCCCAAATCGGCCTCACTCCTTTGCCACCCTTTGGATTCCCTCCCACAGTCCAAAGATGTGCGGGTTAGGTGGATTGGCCATGCTAAATTGCCCTTAAGTGTCCAAAAAATGTTACAGTAAGAAGTCTTACAACACCAGGTTAAAGTCCAACAGGTTTGTTTCAAACACGAGCTTTCGGAGCACGGCTCCTTCTTCAGGTGAACGGAGCCGTGCTCCGAAAGCTCGTGTTTGAAACAAACCTGTTGGACTTTAACCTGGTGTTGTAAGACTTCTTACTGTGCTCACCCCAGTCCAACGCCGGCATCTCCACATCAAAAAATGTTAAGTGGGGGTTACTGGGATAGGGTAGATACGTGGACTTCAGTAAGGTGCCCTTTGTAAGGGCCGGTGCAGACTCAATGGGCCGTATGGCCTCCTTCTGCGCTGTAAATTCTATGGATTCCTTTACATTAGCTGCTCATACTCTCTCACTTCCCCTCTGAACCCCTCAGTTGCCTCTCACTGACATCAACCTAACATCTGTCAAATGCCCTGCTTAATTTTATCTCTCAGTCTTCCATCAGCCAAGGAGCGATGGTTTGGTTTGTCCTATCTACCCCCCCCCCCCCCCCCCCCCGGCTGTGTGAATGATGAACCTCAACTGTACCTGAAATATCTCCTCATTCCAATTTTCCTGGGCCAGGTCACCCCCACAGTAGTTGAGATACTGGACAGGCTAAATTCATAAGGATGTATTAGAAAGGCTGATAAGTCATCAGGACCCCAAATAATTGTTTATTCCTTAGAGTGGTTAGCACTGTTGCTACACAGCTCCAGGGTCCCAGGTTCGATTCCCGCTAGGGTTTTCCCTGCACGTTCTCCCCATGTCTGCGTGGGTTTCCTCTGGGCGCTCTGGTTTCCTACTGCACTTCTGAAAGATGAATTGTTAGGTAATATGGACATTCTGAATTCTCCCTCAGTGTACCCAAACAGGTGTCAGAATGTATCTAGGGGATTTTCATAGTAACTTCAATGCAGTGTTAATGTAAGCCTATTTATGACAATAAGATTATTATTATAACTCCTTGTCATTTTCCTTGGCTAACCTAAACCTTATGATACTGTTCCATAAACGTTCTGATTGGCACTTGATTCAATTGGCACCTTGTTCCCCAGAACCTGATGCAACGTTTCTCATTGGGTCAGAAATATGCTGATCAGTAAAACCTCCCAAATACATTTCTGATAACTCCTCTCCTCTCTGCCCTTTATTCTGTTCCTATCAAAGTATAAATGTAGATTAAAGTCCCATATTATCACGATTACATAGTTTTTACACCAGTCTGTAATTTCCCAGCAAATTTGCTCCTGTATATCCGTGTCTCACTGTGACCTGAACACAGCAGAAAAGGATCTGATTTAACTCTTTAAGTCTCAACTCTTTCTCTTGAAACAGGAACTCCATCTTGGATTCCACTTTCTGACCTTCAGACGTGTGTTCCCCTCCACTCTTCCCCTTTCAGTCTCTAGGCAAAAAGCTGCAACGGCTTCAAGGGACCAACCCACCCTTTAAGTGTATCTGTCTCCTGTACGTGAGATGAGCTTCTTGCAATGGGGACAGACCCACAACCTCTCCCCGGGGGTGGGGGGCTCCAGTCTGGCCACCTCTCCCAGGGAGAGGGGGGGGGGGAGAGGGGGGGGGCTCCGGTCCCATCTCTCCCTCTCGGGGGGGGGGGGGGGATTCCGGTCCCGTCTCTATCGGTACCATGTTAGTGGCGGGGGGGGGCTCCGGTTGAATTGTTGCGAATTGGGGTTTGTAACAAAATCTATTGGAAAGCGGGGCAGGGCCGGGCATTGTGACGTCATCCCCACTCCAGGGCCACTATTGGTGGGAACCGTCGCCAGTCATAGAAGGGGAGGGTCCTCGCTCTCTGGCGCCGCTGATTGGCTGTCCCGCTGATACACTGTTGCAATTTCACATCCGATCCTTCAGTCTCCGCGTTCCATCCGGAGTCCAGCCACCCCCCCCAGACAGCCCATCCAGAGCCCAGACACCCTCCCCGGAGCCCAGACACTCCCCAGACACCGCGACTCCCTCCCCGGAGCCCAGACACCGAGACTCCCTCCCCGGAGCCCAGACACCGAGATCCAGAGCTCTCCTCCAGCCACTATGGCCAACGATTTCACCAGAGATGCTAAGTTCAAGGCGCTGGCAGACTGGCACCAACAGCACTGTGCCAGCCTCAAACTGCGGAAGATGTTTGAAGAGGATCCCGACCGGTTCAACCAGTTCAGGTGAGTGCGGAATGAAGCGAGTTATTGAGCAGCATTCCGTCCGAGCGGTGAGCGGGGCTGGGGAACCCCCAGTGCCTTTCGGAATGGTCCAGGGGGTCCTTCCCCCACCCCTCTTTCCCCCCCAAACACCCACTTGACAATTCCGGAATCTCTGGCGATCAGGCTGCGCTGTGTCTACGTGCCTCCCAGCACGGGGCAGTTTGGAGCTGCATTCATATTCTCAGATTCTGCTTAGTCACTCACTGTATCCCATGTCTTACTGCAGCTGCGAGGGGCTCAAACCCCGGACCACAGCCCAGCAGCCACTCAGCTGTGTCCCTGCCATCATCTCCCAAATTAACAATAAGACCATTATTGGGATGGTTCCCCTTGTAACAACCTTCAGGGGTCATTTGGACGAGGAAGTGACTTGATCATTCACAGAGCCATAGAATCTACTCCGAAGAGCCACTTCTGTGCTGTATGACTCTAATGAACTGATTATGTCTTTCAAAGAGGTGGCACATACACGGTTGGCTAAATAGCCTCCTCGCAGAGCTGCAGGATTCACAGTAAAATACATGCTGATATCTTTCTTGGAGCTGGCGTGTGCACGTATAGAGATTCTCTTGGAAAGGGATGGGCTAAGTAGTGGTTGAGGAGCAGCAACAGGTGTTCTTTCTTGGACTCCCCCCACCCAATTTAACCAGTGCATTTAAATTGATGTGTTATTGTAAAAATGAGCTGTTGAGAATTGTGATTTCCAACTAGTGACTTTCTGTAATTAGCCCAGTATTAATAAATGGGTATTAATGAATGGAGATTGGCTCTGTCGAGAGGGTTCCAGCCTGGGAACCCAGATTAATGTCAGTCCCGCTCTCCCCCCCCCCCCCCCCCCCCCCATGGGCATGTCAACTTCTCAGTGATCCACTGAATTCCATGGACCAATGAGAGTTGTTCATCTGAAGCTGACCGCAGTGGGATCTTGGGAGTGTTTCCAGACAGCTTGGGCCTCCATGAACTGGCTCAGACAGACCAGAGTGTTTCCACTCCTGGTGTCACTCACTCGATGGTGGGTCAGCTGACATACCAGATGGAACAATGCCACAACGTCTCACAGAGTCGAAGAACCCGCTGCAACACAAATCGGAGGTTGCCAGACATCCATCTAATTGTACCCCAACACAGAGTCAGTGTTGAGGGAAGGGCGAGGGTGACCATAAAGAGTGCGAATTAGCAGGGTCCTGAGGGACAGTAAGATCCTGTGTGTTGCCAACTGGTCTACACTTAACTTGAAAGACATTCCTGATTGCTAATAAATTGAAGCTATTGCAACAATGCTTGGTAGCTGAGTGAAGCAAAACCGATAAAAGAACAAAGTGCTGCAGGTTCTGGAAAGCTGCAAGCAAATCAGATGTTGAGTAGAATTTTATTAAAAGGTCAATATTGAGCCACTTTATAAATAATTGCAATTGCATTTTGAATACTCAACAGTCCTGCCCAGTACAGTAACGGATATTACAGCTCTAGAGATGATGCAGAAGAGAGAGCAACTGGAATGATTGAAGGCAGGAAGAATTGGAATATGAGAAATTATGTAAATTGGATATCTTCTCACTGGAAGAGGGAAGATTAAAAATAATAATAATAATCTTTATTGTCACAAGTAGGCTTACATTAACACTGCAATGAAGTTACTGCGAAAAGCCCCTAGTTGCCACATTCCGGTGCCTGTTCGGGTACACAGAGGGAGAATTGAGAATGTCCAATTCACCTAACAGCACATCTTTCAGGACCTGTGGGAGGAAACCGGAGCACCTGGAGGAAACCCACACAGACACGGGGAGAACGTGCAGACTCCGCACAGACAGTGACCCAAGCCAGAATCGAACCTGGGACCCTGGTGCCGTGAAGCAGCATTGCTATCAAATTTGGGCAGCGCAGTGGTTAGCACTGCTGTCTCACGGTGCTGAGGTCCCAGGTTCAATCTCGGCTCTGGGTCACTGTCCGTGTGGAGTTTTCACGTTCTCCCTGTGTTTGCGTGGGTTTCACCCCCCACAATCGAAAGATGTGCTGAATAGGTAGATTGGCCATGCTAAATTGCCCCTTCATTGGAAAAATGAATTGGGTACACTAAATTAAAAAAAAAAACATGATAATGCAGTTACTGTGAAAACCCCCTAGTCAAATTTGATACATTTAAAATAAATTTAATCAAATTTGATTTTAAAATAAATTTAATCAAAACTAGGGGATTTTCACAGTAACTTCATTGTCATGTTTGTTTTTAATTTAGAGTACCCAATTAATTTTTTCCAATTAAGGGGCAATTTAGCGTGGCCAATCTACCTGCTCAGCACATCTTTGGGTTATGGGGGCGAAACCCACTCAAACACGGGGAGAATGTGCAAACTCGACATGGACAGTGACCCAGAGCCGGGATCGAACCTGGGACCTCAGCGCTGTGAGGCAGCACTGCACCACAATGCTGCCCTTCATTGCCATGTTAATGTAAGTCTACTTGTAGCAATAATAAAGATTATTATAAAAAACACATGATCGTTTATTATTATGTGGTTTTTGGGTTTCCCAAAACTTAACAAACAGTTTCACCTTGTTCAGAACAGTAGAACCAGATGACACGACCCACACTTAATGGGGATAAAATCCAAAACTTATCTGTGGAAATGTTATTTTGATGAGTGAGTGGGCAACTGTGGAGCATGCTGCAGAGGGAGATGGTGAACACTGTTGTGATTGATTCAAATAAAAATTTGATTAATTTTTTCAGAAATTAACACATAGAGTTTCAATATGTGAGCAATTGAGACTTGACATGTGCGGGTGGGGGGGAGCGGAAACAGGTTAATTTGGCACTTTGGTCCCCGAATCGCTCCCACACTGGGGTTTCTCTCACCTCCTGTCTGGGTTTGTTGTAGACTAGTTGACAAGAGATTGATCACTGTGATTGGTCAATGACTCTGTCCTCGTTGGATCTCGTCACCAGTAGGATGGTAGAAGTTGACCTGGTTGGAATGTGGTTTTTCTTCACCCCTCTGTTCCCACGGTCGGGAGATTCCTCTGCTTGGTGTACTGAAAGGGATTGCTGCCCCCGGCTGACTGCAATCCGATGCAATTTAATCAAGCACGACTTGTCAAAATAAACCCGAACAAATCTGGAGATGTACAAATAACTGTCGGAATCTCACCAAGCTCCTTTCTTACTGATACTTATCTGAACCCACATTACAGTGCTAAGGAAACAAACAGACAGAATGAAATGAACTGAGGCATGTATCTGCTCCCCCCCCCCCCCTCCCCCACACACACACACGGGGTCTGGGGTAAAGGTTTGGAAATATTACCCCCCACAGTCACCACTCTGTTTATGGAGTGGAGCGTCTGGGTTAAAAGCTGAAACACGTGGTTTAATGCTGTTGAGATTGGGGGGAAGGCTTTACCACGTGTCTGGACTCGTTTAAAAATTTGCTTCAATAGGTCATTAACAGTTTAAACTCATGAAAGTATTGAAAAGGGGAATTGGTAACACACTTCTTCATATCAAATTATTAAATGTCAGTAAATTGCTCATCCACTTTTTAAAAAGAAAATGTGCAATAATTATGTATATATTTGGGGCACTTCCTGGTTTCAGCTCTAAACTGTGGTATGAACTTGCTTACATGTGTAAACAGTTTTTTTGGATGAACTTCAGTCAGGTAACTCCCTGACATTGATTCTGAGTTAGTAATCCCGAGAGCTGGAACTCCATTCCCACCAGTTGTAGAGCAATTGGGAATGGGTAATAAATGCTGGCCTAACACTGCGCTCATCCCAAGAAATAATTCAAAAAGACTTGTTTTAAAATCTGGTATTGATGTAAGTGACCACGAAAAGCTGTCTGTAAAAACCCAATTGGTTCACTGGGGAAGGAAACGAGGCCGTTGCCCTATCAATACTTTCATGAAATTAACACCTAGAGTTTCTCGTCACCAGCAGAATGGTAGAAGTTGACCTGGTTGGAATGTGGTTTTTCTTCACCCCTCACCATAATCTTCTTGAGGGCAACCAGGTGTGGGCTGCAGACTCAGAGAAATTCCCAAAGTTAGTTATCCCCCTGACATCCCTGAACAGATTTCACCCGGGCTGACTTGCTACAGTTGCAAAGCACAAAACTTACTCCAAACCCATTTGTTCAGCTGAAGCAAGACACCGGAATTTGATTTTAGCGTGAGTTTGTTTTAAAGTTGCTCCGAATCAGTTGCTAAGATGTCGTGTTCCTTTGGATATCAATATGATTATTGATCCGCAAGTTATTACCTGGTCTGGATATACATCACTCCAATCCTACCCTGCACGGTTGACTCTTTAAGATGGAGCTGTTGTTTTTTTTAAATTCAGAGTACCCAATTATTTTATTCCAATTAAGGGGCAATTTAGCATGGCCAATCCACAGCGCCAAGATCCCAGGCTCGATCCCGGCTCTGGGTCACTGTTTGGTGGAGTTTGCACATTCCCCCGTGTTTGCATGGGTTTCACCCCCACCACCCAAAGATGTGCAGGCTAGGTGGATTGGCCATGCTAAATTGCCCCTTAATTGGAATAAAATAATTGGGTACGTTAAATTTTCAAAACGAAAAACCAACAGCTCGATTTTAAAGAGTCAACCGTGCAGGTTGGGACTGGAGTGATGTGTATCCAGACCAGGTAATAATTCGAGGATCAATAATCCAAGATCTAAGGTGCTGAGCAGAGGAACTGGAGGTAGCCTGGGTGAAAGACCTTTTTCATATAACTAGCTTTGGAATGCAATGCCTCACTGTGAATACAGTTTCACAACACGATTGGATGAAGGGGTGGCACGGACATGTGAAAAGAGTGGGGTGAGCTGGATTATTCTTTGAAAGCGCTGCAGATTTGATGGGCTGAATGGTCTCCAGTGCTGTACTCTCAGTGAACCAGTTGGGTTTTTGTAACAATCTGTGTCTTCAAATTGCGATTTAAACTGGTCACCATCACTACACCCTTTCAGAATTCAATTTCCCACAGTGGGATTTGAACTCTGAACCTCTGGATTGCTGCTCCAGGCCCCTCAGCTACTGTTCTTGTGCTTATAGAAGATAGAACAGTACAGCATAGAACAGGCCCTTTGGCCCTTGATGTTGTGCCGAGCAATGATCACCCTACTCAAGTCAACGTATCCACCCTATACCAGTAACCCAACAACCCCCCCCCCTATTAACCTTATTTTTTAGGACACTAAGGGCAATTTAGCATGGCCAATCCACCTAACCCGCACATCTTTGGACTGTGGGAGGAAACCGGAGCACCCGGAGGAAACCCACGCAGACACGGGGAGGACGTGCAGACTCCGCACAGACAGTGACCCAGCCGGGAATCGAACCTGGGACCCTGGAGCTGTGAAGCATTTATGCTAACCACCATGCTACCGTGCTGCCCTTATAGGGGCTGGTTTAGCACAGCGGGCTAAACAGCTGACTTGTAATGCAGGACAATGCAAGCAGCGTGTGTTCAATTCGCGTACCACCCGAACAGGCGCCGGAATGTGGCGACTAGGGGCTTTTCACAGTAACTTCATTTGAAGCCTACTCGTGACAATAAGTGATTATTATTATTCTGGGACCGGTGTTACTGACGTTACCTTAATGACTTGCAGTGTGATGGGGAGAGCCTTTACTAAAGGGCACAGCCAAGTCAACCTGTGTGGAAATCCGTGCTCTAACTCTCCTTCTCCTTCTCTACCCACAGTTTAAACCTCAAGACAGACGATGGAGATATCCTTCTCGATTATTCGAAGAATCTCGTTACTGCTGATGTGATGAAGATGCTTTTTGACCTGGTGAGTGTCACCTTACCGCAGATGGGAGGGGCTTGTTTACTTTAGCAGAGAGGCCATTGACTTTTTCAAAATTTATTTATGGGATCTGGGCGTCGGTGGACAGGCCAGTATTTATTGTCCATCCCTAGTTGCCCTTCAGAAGGTGGGGGTGAGTTGTCTTCTTGAATCCGCTGCAGTCCCTGAGGCCTAGTTACACCCACTGTGCTGTTAGGGAGGGAGCTCCAGGATGTTCCCCCAGCGACAGTGAAGGTACGGCGATATTTAAAAAAAAATTTACAGTACCTATTATTTATTTCTAAAGGGGCAATTCAGTGTGGCCAATCCACTGCACATCTTTGGGTTGTAGGGGTGAAACCCACATAGACACGGGGAGAATGTGCAAGAAGGAACAGCGATATATTTCCAAGTCAGGGTGGTGTGTGATTTAAAGGGGAACCTCCAGGTGGTGGGGTTACCAGGTAGCTGCTGGATATGTCCTTCTAGATCAGGGGTGGGCAAACTTTTCCGTGCAAGGGCCACATTCAGAAATTCACAATTCACAAAGGGCCGCATAGTATATTAAGTAAAATAATTACTTCACCCGGTTATGATTCTGGGTGCCTCATATAGAACATAGAACAGTACAGCACAGAACAGGCCCTTCGGCCCTCGACGTTGTGCCGAGCAATGATCACCCTACTCAAGTCAACGTATCCACCCTATACCAGTAAGTAACCCAACAGCCCCCCCATTAACCTTAAAAAAACATTTTTTTTTAAAAAAAATTTTTTCTTTTTTTTTAATGACTTGGTGGGCCGCAGAAATACCTTTGGCGGGCTGCATGTGGCCCGCGGGCTGTAGTTTGCCCACCCCTGTTCTAGATAGTACTGGTCATGGGTTTGGAAGGTGTTGCCGAAGGAACCTTGGTGAATTCCTGCAATGCATTTTGTAGATGGTACACACGGCTGCCACTGTTCCCCGGTGGTGGAGGGTTTGAATGTTTGTGGAAGGGGAGCAATCAAGCGGGGCTGCTTTGTCCTGGATTGTGTCAAGTTTCTTGAGTGTTGTTGGAGCTGCACTCATCCAGGCAAGTGGAGAGTGTTCCATCACACTCCTGACTTGTGCCTTGTAGATGATGGAGAGGATTTGGGGGGTCAGGAGGTGAGCTACTCACCGAAGGATTCCTAGTCTTTGACCTGCCCGAAGTCTAGGGCATTGACTAGGGGGCATGATTTAAAGAGATTGGTAGAAAGATTAGAGGGGAGATGGGGAAATGTTTTCCACCCACAGTGATGTGGGGTCTGGAACTCACTGCCTGAAAGGGGAGTAAGCTCTCAACTCATTGAAGAGGTGTCTGGATTTGCCCCTCCAGCTGTAACCTGCTGGACTACTGACCAAATGCAGCAAAGTGGGGTTAGGTGTTGGCTGGCACAGACCCGATGGGCTAAGTGGCCTCTTTCTGTGTTGCAAACTTCCTCTACTTCTCAAACAGTATTTGATTAATGTAATGGAAGAATTTGTGTTTCTATAACACCGTTCATATCCTCAACATATCCCAAAATGCTTCCCACTCGATCAATTCTAGATGATCTTCATTTTGTTTGGCTGGTTTTCGATTTGGGGGAGGGGAATGAGTCATTAACTGACCTTGTACACCATGAGTACTAGCTATTTGACTGTGGGAGCCAGCATTGATCCCAGTTATATGACTGTACGCACTCACAGCCCAGTCACACACTCACCAGCAGCTTTCACTCATAACGGTCTGTCTCTCATGGGAATTCAGTCTTTCCTCCTCCTCCCCACCCACCCAATCTTAGGTACTGAGGCAATGGTTTTGCTGCCTCCGCTCCCAACTCCACACATGCTGATCACCCCCCACCCCCATTGGTCAAGTTCTGGGTTATTACTCTGCGCGTTTGCTCAACATTCTTCCCCCAAACCAACATTACAAAAAGTACAAATTAACTGCTCATTGATGTCACTGCAGTTCGTGGGATCTTGCTATGTATAGAATGACTGCAACATTTATCATTATAACAACCGGCACAGCTCAATCCCACTCATTGTTGCAAAAGGATTTGCTGTGTTTTAAGAGCAGTTACACCTGTCCTGCCTATTGCTCGTGCCTGCTCCAAGCCTCTCAAACCTGCAGAACACACCAGAGATTATTTAAAGTCTATCTGTGTTTTATTTTACCCCAGGCGAGATCCAGAGGTATAGAGAAAGCCAGAGAACGCATGTTCACCGGGGAGAAGATTAACTTCACAGAGGTAAGAGTGATTGAGAATTTAGTATGAATCCAAAAACGTTCTCTCCATCGTGGTTGTTTAGTGCACGATGTGGACTTCGCTGGCTAGGTAAGTATTTTTATTGCCCATCCCTCATTGCCCCTTTTGAAGGTGGCGGTGAGCTGCCTTCTTGAAGTTCGAGATGTAGGTACACCCACTGTGCTGTTAGGAATGATTTCCAGGATTTTGACCGAGCGACAGCGAAGGAACGGCCGATATATTTCCAAGTCAGGGTGGTGAGTGACTTGGAGAGGAACCTCCAGGTGGGGGGGTTCCCAGGTATCTGCTGTTCTTGTCCTTCTAGCTGGTAGTGGTTGTGTTTGAAAGGTGAAGTTGAAGAATGTGTAAACTCTGACCTTCACTTAAAGATGTTTAGCAACAGGATGAGCCAGAAAACCATATTCCTCAATCCCGGAAAACCACTTCTTCCCCATATTGCACAATCCCGTAAAAGCACCTCCTCCCCATATCGCTCAATCCTGGAAAACCACCTCCTCCCATGTCCTCAATCCCAGAACGCCAACTGCTCCCCATATCCCTCGGTCCCACTTTCCTGGAGCTGCCTCTATATGCCACAGTCGCTTTTCCTTGTAAATTATTCCATTGCTCAGTTGGTAAAATGGTCCCTCTTCCAGAGGGACAGGGAGAGAAAATTAGCTGCAGTGGGCGCAACTAGTTTTGGTGCCGTTTTGTCTTTTGAGAGTAATCTCCTTCCTCATTATCCAGCTGCATGCACAGGAGTTGGCCTTGAATGTTGAAAGGACTCGTGTCCCTATAGGCAGCTGTGTCACCCTTGGCAGGATGTGGTACAACCAGAACTTGTGAAATGGCTTTTACGTAATGCTGTGTCTGTGTGGACACGTCAAACTGGGAGAGTTCTTCCTGAAGCAGAATAGAAGACTGAGTTTGGGCAGTTGTGTGATGCTCCGTAAGAGCCATGACTCAGTGAGCTGCACCCTTCCATCTGTCAGAAGATCTGGGGTCTCAGGCTGACTCTCCCCGGCTTGGGGGGGGGGGGGGGGGGGGGGGGGGGGGGGGGTTGGAAGGCCCCGAACTCGGTCTCAGAATAAGGGGAAGACAATTTAGGACAGATGAGGCGGAATTTCTTCAGTCAGAGGGTGATGAATCTGTGGAATTCTCTACCCCGTGGGCTGTGGAGGCTCACAGTCATTGAGCAGGTTCACGACTAAGAATATTGGATTTCTAGATGGTAAAGATATTAAGGGTTATGGGGATAATGCAGGAAGATGGCACGGAGAAGATCAGCCATGAGCTGGCTAAAGGGGCAGAATGGCCTGCTCCTGCTCCTATTTCCCATGTTCCTCCAGTGCAGTATTGAGGGACTGCAACACTGTCAGAGGTGCATTTTGGTCTACATTTATCTTTTTTCTTAAATACATTTAAAGTACCCAATTAATTTTTTCCAATTAAGGGGCAATTTAATGTGGCCAATCCACCCAACCTGCACATCTTTGGGTTGTGGGGGTGAAACCCACGCAGACACGGGGAGAATGTGCAAACCCCACACGGACAGTGACCCAGAGCCGGAATCGAACCTGGGACCTCAGCACCGTGAGGCAGCAGGGCTAACCACTGCACCACCGTCCTGCCTCTACATTTCATCTTAACACATGCTGATTAACTATTCCACTTGGCACATCTATAACTGCAGGGAGTGGAGCTGGAGCAGAGTGGCAATTGAGGCTGTGGGCATGCAGAGCCCATTCTGATGCATGTTAGAATATTTAAGCTGCTTTACAGTCGAAACATTCCAGCATTTTAGTTGGAGTGAATGTAGAGGAAATAGAAATGGATAAAGAAAGATAACGTGGAAACTCAAAGTGTTATGGGCCAGGGTTTAGAGAACCCCAAAGTGTATCATGGAGTTCACCTGACCCACAACTTTTAATAGATTGTGGTATGGGGAGCACACGGCCCACTCTACAGGTGTGGGAGAGCAGAAATGGAAAAGTATTTTTTTAAAGCAAAACAATGTTTATTCTATGAACTCAAGTTAACCTTTTTAAAGCATACAATGAACATCTTAGCAACAATCAATTCAAATACAACCCACAAAGAATACAACACTAAGTAATCCTTAAGTTGTCCTTTTAACATCCATAAGACTTTTTGAAAAAAAACCTTTAAACAGAAGCACATCAGGTTAAAGTCACTGCTGAGAGCAGTTATTAGTTTTAAATCACCAAAGGATCGATTTACAGTCTTTAGATTACAGAGAGAGAGAGACTAATACACCTTCTGGCTGTGACTGCAGCAATCCAGTTAGCATAAATGTTTCACAGCTCCAGGGTCCCAGGTTCGATTCCCGGCTTGGGTCACTGTCTGTGTGGAGTCTGCACATCCTCCCCCTGTGTGCGTGGGTTTCCTCCGGGTGCTCCGGTTTCCTCCCACAGTCCAAAGATGTGCAGGTTAGGTGGATTGGCCATTCTAAATTGCCCTTAGTGTTAGGTGGGGTTACTAGGCTATGGGGATAGGGTGGAGGTATGGGCTTGGGTAGGGTGCTCTTTCCAAGAGCTGGTGCAGACTCGATGGGCTGAATGGCCTCCTTCTGCACTGTAAATTCTATGAAATCTATGAAAACAAAACTAAAACACACCCTGTGGCAAACAGACTAAAACAAAAGTAAAAAGCTGACAGACAGCCCAGCTCCACCCACACTCTGACATCACTGATAAACACCCATTTCTTAAATGTACATTTCCTAAACACTCATTTCTTAAAGGTACTCCCACATGACAAAAGGAATGAGAAACACTCTGAACAGGAGGTGGTTTATACTGAGGTGAAGCACAGTGGCTAAGGCACCATATGATGAAAGGTCACAAAGTTTGCTGAGGTTCCTCGATTAAGGGTTTTACCTCACTCTTAACCTTTCTGCCTTTGCCGATGCAGGAAATGGAACCGAGAACGGCTAGAAATCTTTCCACTCAGGCTTGTAAATCTTGGCAATTCGCTGCCCCAGAGAGTTGTGCAGTTTATCATAGAATCTCTGCAGTGCAGAAGGAGGCCATTCAGCCCATCGAGTCAGCACCCTCTGAAAGAGCACCCCACCTAGGGACAGCCCCCCCCCCCCCCCCCCCCCCCCCCCCCATCCCTGTAACCCCACTTAACCTTTTGAACACTAAGGAGCAATTTAGCATGGCCAGTCCACCTAACCTGTACATCTTTGGATTGTGGGAGGAAACTGGAGCACCCGGAGGAAACCCACGCAGACAGTCACCCAAGGCTGGAATTGAACCCGGAACCTGGTGCTATGAGGCAGCAATGCTAGCCACTGTGCCGCCCCATATGTATAATTAAGACAGACATTGATAGATTTTTGGATATGGAGGGATATAGAGACTGTGAGGAAGGTGGAGTTGAGGTAGAAGATTAGCCACGATCTTGCTGAATGGAGGAATAGACTCGAGGGGCCGAATGGCTGCCGCCAACTCCTGTTTACTACATCGACAAAGACAGAAAGATTATAGTGAGCTCAGCGAATCAAACACACACCTTCACATACTGTTGTTATTAGCCGAATGTTATAAGAATGAGATGTTGGCCCTGGAAGGTAAGATTACTCCCAAGGTTGTGAGAAGCCCGTTCACTGTATCGGTGACCTGTCAGCGTTATAACTCTGATTAGCTCGGTCAAAACTTTAATTATCCGCTGATTAATATAATCCTGTAGAGCCAAGAATAACAGGCAACATACTGCCTGAGTGGAGTGGAGTCATAGTCAGACTTAATATTTTTTTTTAATTTAGTGTACCCAATTCATTTTTTCAATTTAGCGTGACCAATCCACCTACCCTGCACATCTTTGGGTTGTGGGGGTGAGACCCACACAAACACGGGGAGAATGTGCAAACTCCACACGGACAGTGACCCGGGGCCGGGATCGAACCTGAGACCTCGGTGCCGTGAGGCAGCAGTGCTAACCACTGCGCCACTTTGCTGCCCGAGTCATAGTCATAGATGACTATGACTCATAGAGTCATAGAATTTACAGTGCAGAAAGAGGCCACTCAGCCCATCTAGTCTGCACCGGCCCTTGGAAAGAGCACCCTACTTAAGACCACACCTCCACCCTATCCCAGTAACCCCAGTTAACCTTTTTTTTGGACACTAAGGGCAATTTATCACGGCCAATCCACCTAACTTGCACATCTTTGGACTGTGGGAGGAAACCGGAGCACCCGGAGGAAACCCACGTAAACACAGACCGTGCAGACTCCGCACAGACAGTGACCCAAGCCGGGAATCGAACCTGGGACCCTGGAGCTGTGAAGCAACAGTGCTAACCACTGTGCTACCATGCTGTCCTGCCTTTCCACCGGGTCTTATGGGTTATGGATTCAACACATGGACGGATGACGCCATTTGTAGGCTGGGGAACGTGTTCAGAAATGCTGCCGTGTCATCTTTGAGCGGCTATGCCAACAATTTGACATCCCGAGGTGTTCCTTTTTTAAGCATTTACAGCTTAGAGATTTTATTTTGACTCCTACATTTCCCCGGTGGAAAAAAACTCTGAATTCTGTGCAGCTCAAACAGTTAATTAGAAGGTTCTAAGATAATTTGTGTTCTTGATCCTGTGTCAGTGTATCGGGTACCCTGTAATCCTGGGGAAAGTACTCTGGGACTAACATTGATAAGGAGACATGGGGTAGTATATGGGGTTTACCAGCAAGATTTCTGTTTACAATGTAATGTAAGCGATTCGAGATACTGAACCATTTACATATTACGCCTAGTCTTAGACACTGGTTTAATCCTGATATAGCCCAGATGTGCCTAAAGTCCCTGGTAGTGAAGGTGATTATATTGTGCATGGGCCTGTGCTAAGATTCAATCCTATTGGTCTGTTGTAGTTGGAGAGCTGGAGAAGACCATTGACAGCCTTTTCATTTAATCCATTGTTCCTAATTCTGGGTCTTCGAGATGGGAGAATTACTGATACTAATGAAAAGTGTTGCATAGCTTCCTGCCTTCTGCAGCTCGCAAAAATATCCTATGCTCCTAGATTAGTGAAAAAAAGATCCTTCAATTCAAAACTGACATTAATTAGTTATTCAGGGCAGCATGGTGGTGCAGTGGGTTAGCCCTGCTGCCTCACGGCGCCGAGGTCCCAGGTTCGATCCCGGCTCTGGGTCACTGTCCGTGTGGAGTTTGCACATTCTCCCCGTGTTTGTGTGGGTTTCGCCCCCACAACCCAAAGATGGTGGAATGACCACGCTAAATTGCCCCTTAATTGGAAAAATGAATTGGGTACTCTAAATTTTTTTTTTTTAAATAGTTATTCAATGTATCCCTATGGAATTTCTGACATCTGTGATCCGATTTAAATCTGATGCATTCGGTAAAGTGTGGGATCCTTCTCTCAAGCTTCCAGGCTCCACCCTATCTAACTTGTTCCTGTTGGGTTTCCATGAGCATTATTGTATGTCTTGACCTCTCAATACATGAAGGTTTGCACCCTGAACTATTATCCTTTTTGCACCCACTTGGCCATATCCTCAATTTCCCCTCTTTGTAATCCGTTATTAACTTGTTACTGGATTGATCCAATATTTAAACTGGAGGCACCAGTTCCTTAAGTACATGGTTGTAAATTTATCCTGTTTTGTTGCTTCCTATATTTTGCAACAATTCCTGTTTTGTGTTGTACCTGTTTTGCATTGTTTAGTTTTGCTCTTTTACTTTTTTCTCTTACGTTATTTGTACACAATGTATATTAAATATTCTTGGGCCTGAGTCAGATGGAAGTTATTGTTCTAGATTACCAATCCTGAGTTGTGACCCTGACCATGGGGAAATCTGCTAACAGTGTGTTTGGATGTGATGTAGACCAGTGTGTAAAACGCTTTGATTCCCTCTCCCCAGGACCGTGCGGTACTTCACATTGCACTGAGGAACCGTTCCAATATAGCCATCCCGGTCGACGGTAAGGACGTGATGCCAGAGATCAATGCCGTGCTGGAGAAGATGAAACATTTTTGCCAGGTTAGTGAGTGAGTGAGTGAATCGAGTGAGTGAGCAGCTAGAGAGGCAACGGCCACCGTGAACCCTCCCCGCCAATTCGGCAACCACCTGGGCCGTCTGAACCCGTGGGAACCACATTTACATCAAAGGTTCACATGGGACATCCTGGTGATGGGGCGTGATTGGCTGGACCCTTGGTGAGGTGTCGGGGGGTCTGTACCTGGATTCCCGCTGCCTCGATAAATGTTGTTGTTGTTCACACCGATTCTTCACAAACAGAAATCCGCCAAGACGATAGTGACATGGGGTCCATTGAAGGTGGGAAATAGGGGTTGATTTGGGATTGTTTGCTAGTTGTTCAGAGCTGAATGCTGGAATGTAATTGGTGGCTGGATGGAAAGCTGACCCTGATGGTTTGAGTCTCACTGAGTCTGATTCTCTTGCAGAGAGTTCGTGGTGGGGAATGGAAGGGATACACCGGAAAGACTATGACCGACATTGTCAATATCGGGATCGGAGGCTCGGATCTGGTAAGGATAACTCAACACTAACTCTTCATCAAGGGCAACAAATATGGGATCAGACAGGGTGACAGCTGCAAACATCCCGAGGTGCAAAGCTTCGAACAAGTTTATCAAAGACCTGGGGTGGTTGCGATATGTCATTGTATAACACCGGGGTACAGTACTGGTGGGGACGGGTCTGTCACTGTATAACACTGGGGTACAGTACTGGTGGGGACGGGCCTGTCACTGCATAACACTGGGGTACAGTACTGGTGGGGACGGGTCTGTCACTGTATAACACTGGGGTACAGTACTGGTGGGGACGGGCCTGTCACTGTATAACACTGGGGTACAGTACTGGTGGGGATGGGTCTGTCACTGTATAACACTGGGTACAGTACTGGTGGGGACAGGTCTGTCACTGTATAACACTGGGGTACAGTACTGGTGGGGGCGGGTCTGTCACTGTATTACCCTGGGGTACAGTACTGGTGGGGATGGGTCTGTCACTGTATAACACTGGGGTACAGTACTGGTGGGGATGGATCTGTCACTGTATAACACTGGGGTACAGTACTGGTGGGGATGGGTCTGTCACTGTATAACACTGGGGTACAGTACTGGTGGGGATGGGTCTGTCACTGTATAACACTGGGGTACAGTACTGGTGGGGACAGGGTCTGTCACTGTATAACACTGGGGTACAGTACTGGTGGGGGCGGGTCTGTCACTGTATTACACTGGGGTACAGTACTGGTGGGGAGGGTCTGTCACTGTATAACACTGGGGTACAGTACTGGTGGGGATGGGTCTGTCACTGTATAACACGGGTACAGTACTGGTGGGGACGGGTCTGTCACTGTATAACACTGGGGTACAGTACTGGTGGGGACGGTCTGTCACTGTATAACACTGGGGTACAGTACTGGTGGGGACGGGTCTGTCACTGTATAACACTGGGGTACAGTACTGGTGGGGACGGGTCTGTCACTGTATAACACTGGGGTACAGTACTGGTGGGGACGGGTCTGTCACTGTATAACACTGGGGTACAGTACTGGTGGGGACGGGTCTGTCACTGTATAACACTGGGGTACAGTACTGGTGGGGACGGGTCTGTCACTGTATAACACTGGGGTACAGTACTGGTGGGGACGGGTCTGTCACTGTATAACACTGGGGTACAGTACTGGTGGGGACGGGTCTGTCACTGTATAACACTGGGGTACAGTACTGGTGGGGACTGGGTCTGTCACTGTATAACACTGGGGTACAGTACTGGTGGGGGACGGTCTGTCACTGTATAACACTGGGGTACAGTACTGGTGGGGACGGGTCTGTCTCTGTATAACACTGGGGTACAGTACTGGTGGGGACGGGTCTGTCACTGTATAACACTGGGGTACAGTATTGGTGGGAACGGGTCTGACACTGTATAACACGGGTACAGTATTGGTGGAGACGGGTCTGTCACTGTATACCACTGGGGTACAGTACTGGTGGGGAAGGGTCTGTCACTGTATAACACTGGGGTACAGTACTGGTGGGGATGGGTCTGTTGCTGTATAACACTGGGGTACAGTACTGGTGGAGACGGGTCTGTCGCTGTATAACACTGGGGTACAGTACTGGTGGGGACGGGTCTGTCTCTGTATAACACTGGGGTACAGTACTGGTGGGGATGGGTCTGTCTCTGTATAACACTGGGGTACAGTACTGATGGGGACGGGTCTGTCACTGTATAACACTGGGGTACAGTACTGGTGGGGACGGGTCTGTCACTGTATAACACTGGGGTACAGTACTGGTGGGGAGGGTCTGTCACTGTATAACACTGGGGTACAGTACTGGTGGGGACGGGTCTGTCACTGTATAACACGGGGTACAGTACTGGTGGAGACGGGTCTGTCACTGTATAACACTGGGGTACAGTACTGGTGGGGATGGGTCTGTCACTGTATAACACTGGGGTACAGTACTGGTGGGGACAGTCTGTCACTGTATAACACTGGGGTACAGTACTGGTGGGGACGGGTCTGTCACTGTATAACACTGGGGTACAGTACTGGTGGGGACGGGTCTGTCACTGTATAACACTGGGGTACAGTACTGGTGGGGAGGGTCTGTCACTGTATAACACTGGGGTACAGTACTGGTGGGGACGGGTCTGTCACTGTATAACACTGGGGTTCAGTACTGATGGGGACAGTCTGTCACTGTATAACACTGGGGTACAGTACTGGTGGGGACGGGTCTGTCACTGTATAACACTGGGGTACAGTACTGGTGGGGACGGGTCTGTCTCTGTACAACACTGGGGTACAGTACTGGTGGGGACGGGTCTGTCACTGTATAACACTGGGGTACAGTACTGGTGGGGACGGGTCTGTCACTGTATAACACTGGGGTACAGTACTGGTGGGGACGGGTCTGTCACTGTACCACTGCGGAACAGTACTGGTGGGGATGGGTCTGTCACTCTATAACACTGGGGTACAGTACTGGTGGGGACGGGCCTGTCACTGCTATAACACTGGGGTACAGTACTGGTGGGGACGGGTCTGTCACTGTATAACACTGGGCTACAGTACTGGTGGGGACGGGTCTGTCACTGTATAACACTGGGGTACAGTACTGGTGGGGATGGGTCTGTCACTGTATAACACTGGGGTACAGTACTGGTGGGGACGGTCTGTCACTGTATAACACTGGGGTACAGTACTGGTGGGGACGGGTCTGTCACTGTATAACACTGGGGTACAGTACTGGTGGGGACGGGTCTGTCACTGTATAACACTGGGGTACAGTACTGGTGGGGAGGGTCTGTCACTGTATAACACTGGGGTACAGTACTGGTGGGGACGGGTCTGTCACTGTATAACACTGGGGTTCAGTACTGATGGGGACAGGTCTGTCACTGTATAACACTGGGGTACAGTACTGGTGGGGACGGGTCTGTCACTGTATAACACTGGGGTACAGTACTGGTGGGGACGGGTCTGTCTCTGTACAACACTGGGGTACAGTACTGGTGGGGACGGGTCTGTCACTGTATAACACTGGGGTACAGTACTGGTGGGGACGGGTCTGTCACTGTATAACACTGGGGTACAGTACTGGTGGGGACGGGTCTGTCACTGTACCACTGCGGAACAGTACTGGTGGGGATGGGTCTGTCACTCTATAACACTGGGGTACAGTACTGGTGGGGACGGGCCTGTCACTGCATAACACTGGGGTACAGTACTGGTGGGGACGGGTCTGTCACTGTATAACACTGGGCTACAGTACTGGTGGGGACGGGTCTGTCACTGTATAACACTGGGGTACAGTACTGGTGGGGACGGGTCTGTCACTGTATAACATCGGGGTACAGTACTGGTGGGGATGGGTCTGTCACTGTGTAACACTGGGGTACAGTACTGGTGGGGACGGGTCTGTCACTGTATAACCCTGGGGTACAGTACTGGTGGGGGTGGATCTGTCACTGAATAACACTGGGATACAGTACTGGTGGGGATGGGTCTGTCACTGTATAACACTGGGGTACAGTACTTGTGGGGACTGGTCTGTCGCTGTATAACACTGGGGTACAATACTGGTGGGGACGGGTCTGTCACTGTATAGCACTGGGGTACAGTACTGGTGGGGACGGGTCTGTCACTGTGTAACACTGGGGTACAGTACTGGTGGGGCCGGGCCTGTCACTGTATAACACGGGGTACAGTACTGGTGGGGACGGGTCTATCACTGTATACCACTGGGGTACAGTACTGGTGGGGACGGGTCTGTCACTGTATAACACTGGGGTACAGTACTGGTGGGGACGGGTCTGTCTCTGTATAACACTGGGGTACAGTACTGGTGGGGACAGGTCTGTCACTGTGTAACACTGGGGTACAGTACTGGTGGGGATGGGTCTGTCACTGTATAACACTGGGGTACAGTACTGGTGGGGACGGGTCTGTCACTGTATAACACTGGGGTACAGTACTGGTGGGGACGGGTCTGTCACTGTATAACACTGGGGTACAGTACTGGTGGGGACGGGTCTGTCACTGTATAACACTGGGGTACAGTACTGGTGGGGATGGGTCTGTCACTGTATAACACTGGGGTACAGTACTGGTGGGGACGGGTCTGTCACTGTATAACTCTGGGGTACAGTACTGGTGGGGACGGGTCTGTCACTGTATAACACTGGGGTACAGTACTGGTGGGGACGGGTCTGTCACTGTATAACACTGGGGTACAGTACTGGTATCAGTCCTGTTGTTGAAGTATTGATTGTGTCTGGTCTGTTTTTCCCTCTGTATTGGTAATTGCTGTGGTAAATACCAGTTGGGGGGGGGGACTCTAAGAATGTGTTGTCTGTCTTCTCCGTATCCTCCCTTATCCAAGTTCAAACTGTGCTCTTCTTCTATCCCAGGGCCCACTCATGGTAACCGAATCTCTCAAACCCTACGCTAAGGGTGGGCCAAAGGCCTGGTTTGTGTCTAACATTGATGGTACCCACATGGCAAAGACCCTGGCAGAGCTGAATCCGGAGACCACCCTCTTCATCATTGCATCCAAGGTCAGTGTCTGACTATTACAATCCCGGACAGACCACAACAAAGTCTAGGATACTGGACAGAAATCCCAATATTTTATTTTAACGTTGTAAGACTGTGAGGAAAGGACACCTCGTTCTCGGAATGATTCCACGAATAAATAGGGATCTGGCAAATTAAAACAAACTTTATTACCAACACCATATTAAAATATCTTTAGCATCACACAAGAAAATAACCTTAATTACCCCTTAAACAATGCTAATCACTATAGTAGCACTTAACCCTTAACTGCTATCTTTATTCCCCCTCAAACAACAATAGAACCCATCTCGGCTCTCGATCCACTTTCAAATACAGTTGGCACTCAGCAATACCTGCTGTTCAGAGATTTCCGGATACTCTACTTTGAGAAAGAGAGACTTTTTGACACTGCTTTAAAGAAAAGACCTGAATCCTTCCAGAACCAAGCAGAAACTCGGGCTGTATTTCTTCCGAAGCTGCTTCTCAAGTTTGTTTCAGCTCACCTTCCAGCCACGCAATTCTGAACTGCTTGGACAGAAATTGCTAATCTGTCTACAGACGTATCTTTAACTAAACTGCAGTGAGAGCCGATGCTTCTCTTCTGCTCACATCTCAATCTAAAACTCAACTAAACTTTTCCTTAAAATGCCTGGTACCTTGCTCCTCCCCGTGAATTACATCACCGTACCAAGCTGAAACACAATAGGCTGGGTTCTCCACTGGCGGAATCCCCCATTTCACTGGCAGCGCAAACCTGCCCACGGATTTCCCGATGGTGTGGGGGTGCCCACAATGGGGAAACCCCATTGGCTGGCTGCCGGGACGGAGGATCCTGCTGCCGATGGGGACCCACTGCACCAGCGGCGGGGTTGAGAGTCCTGCCCAATGTATCGAATTAACTCCACAGTGAACTCACTTTATTCAAACAAAACTTCATGAGCCCAAGCTTTTACAATGCCTGAATTGCACCTCTGGCTCCCGAAACCTTTCAAACCAGGATTCTTTAAAAACGCTATTGCAGCAGTCATACACACATTAATCCAGGATTTTAACCCTTACTGCACTCAATATCTGTAAAACAATAGATCCTTAATTCATCAGCTGCCATTGACCATGACCAGTCTGCAGGCACTTGTATTTCAGATGTTTTGGAGTCAGAGAGGTCACAGCACAGAAAAGGCCATTCGGCCCATCAGCTTGCACCAATCAAAAACAACCACTTAACTATTCTAATTTAATTTCCCAGCCCTTGGCCCATAGCCCTGTCTACCCTGGGATCGCAAACGCACATCTAAAATACCTCTTCCATGTAATGAGGGTCTCTGCCTCCACCACCCTTCCAGGCAGCGGGTTCCAAACTCACATCTCTGGATAAAGGTTTCCCTCACTTCCCCTCTTGCCAACCTCCCTCCCTTGTGACTTAACTGGTCCAGACATCTATACCTTCCTGACTCACTTGGTGTTTCTTCTCATTTTGGCTGTGCATCTATCCCTACTGAACCTTCTCTCAGGATCCCAGCCCCCTCCCGATGCCCCCCCCCCTCCCCCGGCACACGAATCAGAGCCCCAGACATTATGGGGAGTTGGTGTTGGGGGCCTGGGAGCACCAGGAACAGTGGGGGGCCTTGAGTTGTTAACCATCTCTCTTTGATCTCCAGACCTTCACCACCCAGGAGACTATCACCAATGCGGAGTCGGCGAAAGAGTGGTTCCTCAAAGCTGCAAGCGATGTGAGTTGTGTGGAGGGGGTGGAGCAGGGAGTGGAGGGGAGGATGGGTGTTTTAGATTTGCATTTGGTTACCCTATCTACCCCCTCGGGGCCCTGACCTGAGTTGCAATCCTTGGGCAGCCTCTAGTGTCCCAACCACAAATCCAGTCTTCACTCGTGACGCAGATGGTGGGTAATGGGCTATTGTGCTGGAGGGGGTGGGGGGGCTCGGACAAAAAAAATCTGGGTGACCCGATAGTGGCTACAATTCTTTAAAAGTAGAACCAATGCCAATTGCTCAGCTTCTTGAGTAGTTTGTGACCCTGTGGGATGGACGTGGATCAGGAGGTTTCTGATCTGACCCTCGTTTGACCCATTTCGTTGCAGCCAGGGTGGAATTAATTATCAGGCAACTGATGTGAGAGGGAGGATGGCTGAGTGACAGCAGCAAAAGGAGGGCGTTTCAGCTCATTGAGTCTGCTGGCTGGAAAGGAACTGAGGCCTCCGAGCTGTGAGGTCCATGTGTGTGTCCAGCAGAAGCGGATGTTGCGAGTGTCTCTGGGAGGATGGCACAGCCAGGACTGACTCTGCGGCCGAGAGGACAGGTGTCGGTGGGCAGGCTGTGCTCCGGCTGGGTGGCACTGACCATCGGTCACTTACACTCCTTGTGCCAGGCCAGCTGGGCACCGCCCAACTTTGAGATGGAGCAATTTCAGGAAGCGTTGCTGACCGATTAACCGGGACTGGAGGATTCCGTTTCCCAACTGCTTCCAGAATGTTACCATTCGCGTTGAGAAATGACATTTTTAACATCAATAAACAAAACTATTCCAAGAAAATTAAACTGTCAATTGTCCCGATGGTTTTTCAGCCACGTGTTGCGCTGAATCCCGGAGACTCCCGGACAGTCCTGGGGAGTCGGCAACTCCTGGACATTCTCACCTTGGGCAGAAATGTTATTTGTTTTTCTCCAATGATTGTGCGACGATTCTTTGTTGCGATTAACTTTCTCCCTTTGCTCTCCCTCAGCCTTCTGCAGTTGCCAAGCACTTTGTTGCCTTGTCGACAAATGCTGTGAGTATATTTCAAACCCAACCTGTGATGAACTGACGGTTTCTCACCCAAATATTTGTTAACATTACTGTGGCCAACCCCCTGGCAGTGCCCCACCCCCCTCTCCCCCAGTGTCGTAGTCGTCTCTATCCCCCCCGCCCCCCCAGCGGCCAGCCCCCTGGCAGTGCGCCCCCCCCCCAGTGTCCTCCGCCCCCCCCCTCTCCCCCAGTGTCGTCGTTTCCCCCCCCCCCCCCCCCAGCCCCCTAGCAGTGTGTCCGCTCCCCCCCCCCCCCCCCCCCAGCCCCCTGGCAGTGCCCCCCCCCCCCCCCCCCACTGGCAGTGCGCCGCTCCCCCCAACCT